>NC_071468.1:1369646-1562146 GCF_028500815.1 Rissa tridactyla
CAGCCGGCTGAAATCACACAGATTATTCAGGCTTTCTACAAATGTTGACAAAATGCTGGTTTGAAAACCTAGTCCGGATCCTTTAAAAATACTGTCTCAAGACAGTTTGTTTTTGAAAGGCTGTGCTGTGCACACTGAAGGTACCGAGTTTTGCACTTAGGGCTAACATTCCAGCGCAGGAGCTCTGCTCACAACTGGTCACAGCCGCACCTTACTGCAATAGCAGGGTGTGCTATAGAAATGCCTGCTTATGTCTGTTAGCTCTTCCATGCAAAACTTCATGTTCTTGTATGAAAACAGCTTTCCCTAAGACAGATAAAAGGAGGGGATCCTACTTCAGACATCATAGCATTGTTTCCTAGGAAAGAGATCTGATGTGAGTGAAATGCTGTTGCCCAACAGGAGAAGAAAATGAATATATTGGTAGTGGTTATCAAAAAGCAGAAGCAAAATTCTCCTTTGGGTGCCGGTGTTCCAGCTATACAGATTCCTCTGCTGTTGCAGAGTTGATGCTATAGGTTAATTTTGAACGCTTAAAATATTAGAAATATGGCTTATCCTTCAGTCACAGACCCACTTCAGGGGTGTAACACCATTGGAGGAAAGAGGAAGGTTTAAACTGTTTCTGTTCTGCTCAAAATATATTGGGGGTTGATTTAAGAGTAAAAGGAGGAAAGGCGCAGTTGTCATGCACTGCTATCTTTCACTTTAATGAGCACTCAAATGTAAGTGAAAAATTAAAAGGTTGTTGTATTTAGAAATAGCTGGAGCCACACACTCAATGTATGTTGCACACAGTGGGGAATGAGCATTAAAAATGAGGGGGGAAAACCCATCTCCTTTGCAGCTATGTTCATTAATTAAAAGAAGTTTGTTGAACTAAATTTGGAAAGAAAAAAAAAAGAGAGAAAAAAAACTTCTTTAATTGTGTTTACCCAAAAGCCTTTTCTTCCTAATTTAAATAGCATAAACATCTGGACTAAAGCAATATTAGAATCATGGCAGTAGTCAAGCAAATCTTGTGGAAAATAATGAAATTAGATCCCTGGTGTTGTGACAGAGTAAGGGCAGGATACATCAGTTCGATGTTAATAAAATTTCCATGAATGACTGAATACAATTAAGAAATTGTCAGTTGCGGCAATGAACTTTTGTAGCTCATAGATGTTTGCATCATTTGATTATGCTGGCAATTTAAAATTGTTTGTTAGTGTCTGTGTTGGGATATTAATTATGACCTTTATTACAGCCCACAATTAAACTAGTCATATAGCAACAAGCAGCCTGTGTTGTGGTAGTAAAGGATCTGAACTGTTTAGAATAGGGTCTTGGTATCTTCAGACCATTCACTCATCATCCAAATTGGAAATTATTTGAAATGATCCAATACTTTAAAAAACAATTCTACTGGGTTGAGTAATCCTTTTAATAAAGAGATTTTGGTGTAATAGTGTTTTAACAGTTTTAATTGCTAACAACATCTGTAAAACCGTTTTAAAAAAAGGGAGAGAGGAAGCATTTTTAACCGTGACTCCAAGATAAGCTTTCCCCTGTTTCAGGAAGAGAAAACAATTATTCATTGGTTAATTAGCTGTAAACAACTTTTTAAAGACACATCCATTATATATGTAATTATTTGCAAAAAGCTTGAACGTCATTTGTGCTAATGCATAATTATTAGCGCTCGCTAGAAGGACGAAGGGCGTAGAGCTGGCCACCGCTGCCGGGAGGAGCGGGAGCGGGAGCGGGAGCGGGAGCGGGAGCGGCGCCCGGGGCGGGGCCAAGGGCCAGGCCGCTCGCTGCCGGACAAAGCGCCGCCGCCCGGGACCGCGCGCTTCTGCGGCCGCGGTGTCGCTGCCACACGGCAGGAAATACATCCCCGCCAGAGGAGTACATAGTTCCTGTGAGTTTGGTAATTCTTTTTTTTTTTTTTTTTTTTAAAAAAACTCCCGTGGCACACTTGTCATTTTTTTTAGAACTGCGTACTCCCTTTATTATTGCATAGCTGAGTGGCAGCTTTACAGTGCCCTCCGTACGTCCATTTACTAACTGTTATACCTAATTTACTAAGAAGATGTAAAGTCGTAGTGAAATCTGTTTAGGCTTTTGTAATGTGTTGACTGGAGCACTGTTTATAGTCATTAGCATATGAATGAAAGGAGTAATATTTTAAACACTTAGATATTTTAATATAGATCAAGGGAAACAGTAACATTTGTCCTAACATGTTGCAAATTCCAACTAAGGCATCAGAGAAACATGCCTGAAATATGTGGTGATTTACGTCTGTGTTTGTTTATCAAAAAAAATTACAGTGAAAGAGGCAATTCAGGGCCACATCAATAAGAACTTAAGCATCTGAGTGACCTAATTCTGACACGACCATAGTTGTGTTGTGCTTAAACTGTTATCCCGGGCACATCTAACAGAATAATTTATGTTAAACAGAGGCCTGATATTTAACCATGTGCCAAGTCCCCATGTTTTGGTGGAGTTAGAATTTTTCAGAGCCATTTGTGCAAGTGGCTAGCCACAGGGGCATCATAAATGGTGTCACAGGAGCGCTGCAGATCCCCAGGAAGGTCCATGGATGTGCTTTAGCCCTGACCTGGAAGGATCGACCTGAGCGGCGGGAGATTTGTTCAGTCTCCATGAATTTGGCTGCTTTTCAGATGCTGCCAGTAATGATGCTAATTGCTGGCATTTGCGGTGGTCGGGTTTGCGATACAGGCACCTGTACCGTGTCAGGATTTCCCATCTTTTCAACAAGAAAACAGCTCACAATTGTCTTCTATGAAACCGGAGGAACAGCGTTTGACAGCTCCGAAGGAATACCCTGGGTGATTTTAGCATTTCAGTTCTCTGGAGTATATTAAGGAGGAATCACGCACTTTCATTTGTATGATTTCTTTGAAGCAATCATTATGTGGAAGCATTTGGGGATGGAATTTTTGTAACTGTTTTAGTTGACAAATAAATTATTGCATTTTAAGGGATTTGTGTATTTAAGCATAGACGATTATTCAGAAGGTTTGGTTGCTGCAAATCGGAAGCCTTGTAGCTCAATTTACTAATTTATTTTGTGACCTGTGACTAAACTGAGTAAAAATGCAAATAGCACAAGCCCTTTACATTTTATCACCGGATCAGTTTACTGATGGGAGGATCAGAGTCACTAAGCAGTTCAACACTCTTGTGATTTCCAAGTAGTCAGACACTAAAAGTGTCTATAGTGAAGACTAGAGGAAAGCTTACATGAACAGAGGTTTTAATGGAATTCAGTATCTATTTGTTTCCGCCTTGGAATGCGGGAGCAAGAGCATATTGTCCATTGTAAGGACAATATTTTTTTTCTCCCATCGCATGTGGAGTTGCAGCATGCTCCTGTTAGGAGGAAACAACTGGTGAAGCAGAAAGAGACAATGAAAGCTTAAATGGGTGTTGTCATTCCCCTTTGAGTACACCTCTTTTCAGAGAGCATTAGCAAAAAATTGGAATCTTTTACTTTCATCACTCTTATTTTTTAACTGATGTCCCCCCATGGTTTTTAGAGGGTTTTGTTTGTTTACAAGTATTACAGGTGTTTATTTGCTACTTATTTGCAAGTCAGTCTTAGCAGTGATGTCGGCCCCATTTTGGAACCAGTGCTAGGACACAGTTTCTCTCCTGGGGAAACCAGATGAAGTTGTGTTCTTGCCTCCTATGGAAGTGGGTTTGAGTCTATTAATACCTATTTTTGCAGATCCAGCAGAGGGAGCAGAAGTCCACCGATGGGGCTGCTTTGGACGAAACATTTGGGGTGGCAGATGGGTTGGCAAAAATTGCTTGTGGAGGTGGGGAACTGCATGAATCATTCCCCCCATATTCTGAGAAAACTGCTCAATTAAAACACTAAAGATTGCTCTGTAATTCAGTAATTTTTCACATCCTGGAATTTCATTTTTTTTCTTTAAATTCTCCATGAGTTGGTACCTTATTATAAGAGTTGATTAAAACTATTTCCAGCGCTAACACAAGTGTAATGATCCCAATTAGCCAGCAGATAATTGTTTCAGTAGGGAACAACACCCAATTGTGTCTTTGCGTACCAGCTCCCCTGCCATTTTGCTCCGTTTGTGAATATGCATCAGAAGAGTTGGCTAAACTGGTTTTGTGTCTGCCATATGTAACCATCAGGCTTTACTTTGTGTCCACACTAGCAGCAATTATGCTGCTTTGGGCTACTAGGATTTGTAGTCGTTTGGTCGATCTTCAACAGAATGCAATTTAAGGGGGTCAAATTTAGAGCTGGACTATGAGATACTGGCCCCTTAAAAAAACCCCAAACAACCCAAAACAAAACGGTAACAATGCGTTATAGCAGAATCTGGTGATCTGGGGCTTGCTGCTAGAGGTGGCAGCGGGTGGATTTTGTGGCGGAATCACAGCCACAAAAGAACTCATTCCAAGGTAACCAGCAAAAAAGCAAAAATTATTCTCAACTGATTTGCTGCAATGTGAGGATTCACTGAACCCCCCCAAACCACCCAAGTATTTGCTGGCTTGGCTCATGCGTTTCCTCTTTCACTTTGTCTTGAATTGCTTTGAGGTGTAGGCTCCATCTTCCTCTTGCGAGTTGAGGCTCGGTTGCAGTTGAGATGACATCCAAGGACAGCCTCTAGGGTTTCTCGAAAAAAGGTCTGTCCAAAGTTGAGAGGCAACTGGCACGAAATACGTGTGCAAATGCAATATCACGGTTTGAGTTGCTTTAGGTGGCTGAGCACGTGGACTTACGTATGTCTACATTCACGGAATTAAAAATATCAAATGTTAAATCTATATGAATGGCTTTCTGATTTGCTCACCAAGGCTGCTTTATTGGGAGTGCTTTTAAGATATGTGTTTTTTAGGGAAGTGGATGACTCCAAATCTCATGAACTCAAACTCACAGGAAACTCAAGTGAACTCATGGACTAAAGCTGTCATGAACATTAAATAAACTATATTTAGAGATCTTACTTGTTTTACTTTGGCCAAACCTGAAGATTGTGTAGAGATCACATTTCCAAGTCTCTCTGGAATTGTGAAGTCTAAAAACTCAATTCTTACATGCAAATCTAGATTATTTTTTTCTTAAAGCAAAACTTTTGAAAACTCAGGGATTAAAAGCTATCCAGATACTGTGAGGCTGAGAACTGTAAGAGCGGTGTCGTGGCTGCCGCTCAGCGTAGAAGCCAGGCCTGTGGAAGGGGAGGTGTGTGCAGCCGGGGCTGCGCCTGGCACAGAGGACACAGCGACGGTCTCCAGGTTTGGAAAAAGGAGGTTGTGAGGAGCATCAAAGGCAGAGTAACCAGCTCAATGCAAACCAGTTTTCTTCAGTTAGTATTTTTGCATTATAAACAGTTCCTCACTATTTTTTAGAAATTCAGTTTTAATAAATATTTTAGATTCTAACCCATTTAATATCAGAAGAAATGAAAAGAAAACGACTGCTTTGTTTTATTATTTTCTTATCTTGCTTGCTTTTTGTTTTCCCCTCTGACATTAGGCAAGGGTGATAGTGCAGAAAAAGCAAAGGGCGGTTGGGGGACAGGAGGTTGGAGATCCAATATATCTTAGTTGATGAAGGCAGCTTTCTTTTTTTCAGATGAATTCATTCAAAGATAATATCTACTCCTCCCAAGGAAAAACAAAAAAACCAAACCCCAATGAAAACCATATTCCTGTGCGTATAAAAAAGTTCAAAGTTTCCCCAAAGTAACTTTTTTATTTAGAAGATAATTGCGCTTGCTTGGCCACCTTTGTAGACAAGCGGATGTGGGCTTTAGCTTTGATTAAGCAGTAAACCTTATAACTGGACATAAACCTGGCTCCTGACAAGAGGACATCTAGAGATACTCTATTTTATTTCCCTCCTCAAAACAAGTAGGATTTTCTGAAGATACTTGAGTTTCCTGACTCTATGGACTAAAACCTTTCTTGGGCCAGAGCTGTATCCGCCTCCCCCCTCTATCTTACCTCTCCCAATTATCCAAATGAGAGAATCCTGTGCATCGTTAGCTCCAGCACTCCGCCTCCCTGCAGTGCTTCCTCTCTCCTAAGCCCCCCTTTTGCCTGCTGGAAGAGAGGTGCAAATCTGGAAGAAACTGTGTCTGTGCTTTCAGTAGGTACCAAAATCTGCACGTTTCCTGTGTGCAAAGCTTGCAAGATGTCTGGGCTGGTGGGAAATTGAGTTCGTGTGAGGTGCTGAACGGAAGTTTGGTCTTCCTTGGGACTATGTGATCTTTGTAAAGAGGAGAGAGGCGGGCACAAAAGCTTATAGGAAGGTGAAGGAGACTGGGGGCTTTTGATGAGCTTTAGTGTCTTTGGAGTAGGTTGTACTTTACCGCCCAGCTAAAGGGAGAGCGGGGTGCGATGGCCACGGGGGCTATTGGCAAGGTGGATGGGTCGCTCTTACAACCTGAGGTTTCCTAACGTGATCTTCGGTTAGTCGGTGTCGATGGCTTTTTGCTGATTAAAGGAAGAAAGGCGATCTCGTCATAACAACAACAAACTAAAACAGAACAAAACCCTGCGAGTCTACACATTAATGGAAAGAATCAGAGAATGGAAAACGAAACAAAAGTAGGGTAGTCAGAACGCAATTTACAATGTTTCTGGCAGAAGATGCTGTGGCTTTTTTAACTCTATTCTCTAAGCTAAAGATGGAGTTGTCAGCCGTAACTTTGAATTTTCTTGCTTTTAGCAGTTTGCGTTTAAACATTAATGTTATTGAAAATAGCTTTTTATCCGTGTGTATTAAGGGTTTGTTTGCCAAAGTCTCTGCTCCCAAATGCGTGAATTTCAGCAGCTAGCGAACATCAAGGCGAGGAGATTTTTCAGCTCAAAAAGTTATCTTTAAAATTGAAGATTAGTCTTTCGCTGTATACTTTTTGTGAATAATTATTAGAATCTATAATAAACAGTCCCTCTTTATTGTTCTATTATATTGAAAGAGAGATGCCTTGATGATATCATTTTAATTAACTCTTGCTGTGTTTTACTGAAGTGCAAAGCATTAAGCGTTGTTTATGTAAGCGCCACGACATTCAGGTTGCCTGGAAGAAGTAAATAAAAGTGTAGGTCAAACTGTATTAATGTGTCTTGCCAGCTATTATTACATCCGCTTTTGAGTAGCATTTATTCTGTAATTGATGGTTGTCAGCCTGCAATTTCCATAGTTACATTCTGAACACTTCAAGTTTTTCCTAATTTTTGTAGTGTTTACACCATATATAGTAAAAGATTAAAGTAAAATGGAAAAATGAGTTACCAATTTTTATTTGACCAGCTTAATATTTCTTTCTCCAGGGGAATCACTCCAGTTATTTGCCAAGTTCATATATCTATAATATTCTTTTAGATTCAATTTTCTGCCCTTTACTTTTCTCCATTTCATATTTACTTTATTCTTTGTGGTCATCCATCTAATCTGTACGTCTGTGTCTACCTAATCGGCCTAATATATCCATGTATCATTTCTTTAATGATTTTATTATTGAAATGTCACTTAGTGTTTGATACTTAAGCATACATTACAAAAGCTTAATTCTCCCATTAGTGGATCAAACTTCCATTCCGCTCCCACGTTCAGACTGCTTCAGGAGTTAAACAAGCCCTGTTGAATGTCGTCCAAGAGCTGTAATGCAGATCTATTTATTTTTTTTCAGTCTGTATTAGTGAGCGGAAGCCCCTGTGCAGATCCGGGTCACTGCTTGTGCTCCAGCATTGGCTAGAGGTTGGTGAAGAAGCAAGATTTCCTTTCCCTGTGCAACCTGAATTTCATCTTCGAGGCCTAGCTTCTGCAAAGGAAAGTTAGGAATTAAACTTTTCAGCCACTTCTGCCATCCATAATGAACTACAGCTGTTTTAGAAGCTTCTTTGGCTTTTTTTCTGTCCATTTATGTCCAACTTTACTGCATTGACTTGTCTTTGTTTCAGCTTCCTTCAACAAAATACTTGACTTCTGAGAAGTGCATCGCTAACAAGAACATCTCACAAATTACATCCATTCTTGCCCTCCCCTCTGTTGAGCTTCTCCAGGTATTGAACATCCCTGTAAGAGGGCGCTGCCCTTTGCCTTTGAGCTCCTCTTCCCATACGGAGCCTCTCTTCCTGGCTTCTGGCTGCACGCCAGTCGTGGCAGTGTTTTCTACAACTTGGCCGCTTCGTCCCTATTCCTCCAGACTCCCGTGTTTCCCTAGGATCTAGCAAAGGTTTCCACCCTTGTTTTCTAGAACTTCTACTAAAACCCCTGTAAGATAGCATGGATTTGCTCCGTTTCTTTTCCGCTTCCTCCTATTCATCTTCACGTCACCGTATAGTCATGCCTCTGTCGTGGAATGGCTGTTCTCTACTGTAGTGTTTGCGGTTTCTGTCGAGACAAGTCATGATGCGATGCTATGGCTCTGGATCAGGCTACCTCGGTGTTTTCTCACATGATTTCGTATTTCTCCATTGTACCTCTCTGTGTCTTTGTTCTGTGTATGTTTTCAAATTATTTCAATTTTAACCTTTTCTTGGTTTTTTGCTATGAGCCCTCTGAGTCTGGGAAGTGCCTGACAAATCTGCTGTTACAAAATATTCTGGATAAAAAGGCTAGTTTTGTGTTGTTGAATGGGTTGTATGTGGAAATATTTTTTAAGGTTTTTTTTAGAGCAAGCTTGTGGTTTGCTTAAAAGAGGTTGTTAAAGAGAATTCCATTGTGTTTCTCTAGTGAAGCATAGCTATCCAGTTAAATATGTTGTACGGGCACTGAATAGCATAACACTTAAGGGATGCTGAATTTTACTTTGGACGTGTTTTTGTATTTCTTCATCGTGGCAGAGACTTTATGGTGACAGGGTGGTAGGGAACTGAGGGCGCTATGGTTAACAGAGCGGCCTGCAGTTAAGGTCCTTGGTATTAGACTCTTTTTTTCCTTCCCTTTTTTCCCCCTTTCATAAGCTCGATAGACTGCGGTTGGAGTTCATTGACTTGTCTTTGTTGTGGGCAGAATTCAAGTACTAGGTCCAATTAAAAACTGACATTACCATTATGTCTGTACTTCTGTAGCGCGTTCCTCTTCTACAGAAAGCCAAATACCTATTTGCATATTTTGGATTACTGAAACCAAAGAGACAAAGCAAAGGGGACAATTTTTACTAGTTCGTAAATGAATTGATGCTGAATAGCAAACCTCGTTATTCTGTCCAAATCTGTTAAACAAATGAAAACGGGCGAGCCGTCCTCTCTTTGTCTCTTATTTAAGCAAATGGCATGATCTCAGGAGAACATCTTTAACTAAGAGAGCATAAGTGCGCGGAATGACAGGTACAAATAACTTCATGCAACAGACAGACAAATTTTGCTGATTGTCTGTATTTAAAAAAAAAGAAAGAAAGAAAAAAAGCCTGGCCTAAAAGACTACAGTAAATCACGAAAGTGATCTCAAGTGAACAGAGATAGATTTCTGGAATACGGTGTGCAATGAAACCACTGACCTCTTATACAAGGGTTCATGTCTTTTTCTACAGAAACAGATGGGTAATAGCATAATGCTGAAATCATGCTCTACATAATATGGACCTAGTGATTGCAGACCTGATTGCTTGCCATATGGTTGCTGAAGGGTTGAAGAGAAAATGGGATGATATGCAAACCCTTAAAAGCAACATTTTTATTGAATGGCCATTACATTAAAACCGAAACTCTGCAAATGAAGGGAAGAACTGTGGTGAATAATGATGAAATAACAAAACAATAAAAGAAGAAACACAATAGCATGTATTTGTTTTCAATATGCAAAATAATGCTCCTCATTTTTTTTGTCATTTTGCCTTGTGTTATGAGCATTCGGTGGAAAGTTGGTGGGACGTTACTGCCTGCAGGGCACAAATACAGTATAGTGGAGCATTGCGGTATTCACTAGGTCAGACAGAAAAAGAAAATAATCACTTGTCTCAAAGGAAAAGCTTCTGAGTTAAACGCTAACTAAAATATGCAACTTGCATACATGAACCGCATTACTGAGAGGCTGGTGGAAAGCCGTCATGAGACTTGCTTTTCCAAGACAGACTCCTACAGCCTATTTACTCTCTCTTCTGGAAAAAAGTTGCTTTTCTCACTGATATATTTTTTTTTTTCTTGGATCATCCGTGTTACTGGTAAATAGCCTATTTTTTTGTTGTTGTTGTTGACATCTCTCAGTAATTTGCTTAGTGTAGTTGGAGGAAATGCAAAGAGTTAGTGTGTAAGTGCCCACTTAGTAACGCGAACTCGTCTAGAAGAGGCTTCTTTGTAGGAAGAAGCTTATACGTGGCACTCGGCAATGGGACCACAACACGGCACCACCAGCAGGCCGTGCCTGCTTGCGTGCTGGGGACAACTGTATATGAAAGTGCGACATGGTGAGAACGATGGCAAGTCTTTGAAACCGATGAGAGACAGAAAAGGGCTCTGAAACCCTGGTTTCCTGGGCTTTTATCATACAGTGTTTGAACGGCAGGCCCAGTATAGCCTCTTTTGAGGCATTAATGGCTTGCTCGCTCTCTGTTTTGCCATCATGGATTCATAGGGGGAGGGTACGCAGTGGATGAAAGCTACGCATTCAACTCAGTCTGGAGATTATGAAAGTTTGGAGTTAGATAACGTGAGCCACTAGAATCTGGCTGGACTTTGGCTCCTCCAGAGGCTCAGTTGTGCATAAACATGCAGGTGGCTGGTTGCTTAGCGCAGAGTGGACATTACCGGCTTTTATGTCAAAAGATGCCAAAAGGATACTTTTGTTCCTAATGTGAGATTAAAACCTCCCAGCAGGATGTATCCTTCCTCTATCAGGAGGCGCTCCGCGTTCTGCAAGGCATGTCTTGTCTCCGCTCTCTAGCGCACAGGCATATTTAGAGAGGGGTGGGTAAGCGGTTATCAGTTTGTTTTGGCAAGTACGCTGCTCTGCCGTGCTGCGTGGCTACGCTGCCTCACACTTGGGTACTGCAACAAATACATCTCTGTACGGTTGCCCTCTCTATACCATGCTGCTTAAGAGCTTCCAAGATCAAGATGGGGTAATAGAGCCATCTCTGATTAAGCGCTACTAAATTTGGACTTCCTTAGCTTGACAGGCTTGTCTGGGGCATCCCATAAATCACAATTTGGTTGACTCCAAGAATGGAAAATATTTATTTGAACAATTATTATCAAAGGGAAACCTTCCGTGTATGAGAACCTCAGGATCATCCTCAGGATTGTTAGGCCGCCCACCTCGCTTTTATTTCATTTGGAGGCCTAAAGACATATGACAAGCAGCATATTCCAGTATTTAACACGTTTTGAGTATGGTGAAACAGATTTTCATATGATGAGAAGAGATTTCCTCCAGCCTATAAAACTGATTCTCGTACTTCTCGACTAGTGACATGCCGGCTGTGTGGCAGCAATAAGTTTTGCATAACTTTTAAGAGCCCGCGCTGACCTACTTAACAGGCATCCACTGCTACATAATGTATTTAGGTCAAGTATTGTGTTTGAGCTTATCATCAATCTTGTAATAGTCCGGCTCACTGTGAAAGCCACAGGTATGGGATTGATGCAAACATTCTGTAGGATGGAAAATATTCTTGTCATTTTCTTAACGGGAGGCCTATCATTATGGTGTTATTATTTGTTATTTTTATTGTAGAAGCACGAAGGAACAGCCTGCCCAGGGAGGTGGTTGAGTCACCATCCCTAGAGGTGTTTAAGAAACGTCTAGATGTGGCACTTCAGGGCATGCTCTAGGGGCAGAGATTGTAGGTTGTTTATTTGTGGGGTTTTTTGGTTTGGGTTTTTTTTTTTTTTTTTTGGTGTGTGTATGGTTGGACTCTATGATCTCAAAGGTCCTTTCCAACCATGAAGATTCTATGATTGCCAATCACAGCCCCCCCAACCTCTGCTGTTGCACCGCTGGTTTGTCTCCCTATGTTACCCGGTTAAAAGGATGTCCAAAACCATCTGTGAAAAGTGATTTTTATTTTTTCTTAAACGGTTCGTTTGGGCTAGACAGTACACGTGGCAGTTTAAAAATCTGTATTTTTACTGTGGCAGGTTATGGACTGTTTCTGACTTTCAAAATAATAAAACTGGCAGTTTTGCACCCCTGTATGCAAATACAGAAGAGGTCCCTTGCAAATGGGACTGGACTAAGCAATCATTTTCCAAAAGCAACGTGCTTCCTTTTGTTCCTACCGTAGTTGCAGTTGATGCTCTAGCCCACGCTTTGGGCAGACTCTTAAAGCCCGTATTTTAATGAAGTGATGCCAGCACACTTAGTCACCCATATGATGTTAGCGAAGTGCATGTTGGTTTGTGCAGTAAATTGTTGCAAAGTTATATGACATCTTAATGCTCTGACAGGATGGGAAAGACAGTAACACCACTGAAAAGACCAGAAAAGGCCCTTTATAGCTACTGAATAATATATTAGCTTTTAACACTGTATATACAAGCAAAATGGGATAAGGTATAAAATCAACAAAATAATTATTTATACCGGATGTTACATATTTTATCGGAATCAGGACTATACAACCTCACAACACGGTGTGAACTGGTTTTGATATGGTATTCATTACCTCTAAGAGTTGTAAATCCCTGCAGTCCTAGTTGGACTCTGCCCTTGGGGCTGACGAAACGCTATCTTACTTGTGCCTGGTTTGAAAAAAGTGACTCTGGAAGGAACTTGGTGCTCTCTCGTGTGAATTGACTTGCAGGGATCATTCCTACTGCCCCAAATGTGCAAACGGGGGGACCTGCCATCAGCTTCTAGGATGCGCAAGTGGGTACCTGCATAAAAATGCTTCTAAAATTTATATATATAATGCTGCGGATCTGAAAATCTATACTGCACTTTTCAGCAGCATATTACAATGTACGAGCTGGTAAAGAAGAGTTACACGGCAATCAAATATGCATGAGAAAAAGTCCAATTTATACATGGATCCCAAGAGTTTGGCAACTTGTATCCTTTGCCTCCTTTTTAAATGCTGTGCAAACATTATCAGTTCGTATGGCAAATTAGTTTGTGCTATCTGCTTCTGTATTCCAAACAGAACTTCCATGAAGTTATTTGCTGCTTTATTTAAATATACTTTTAGAGAGGAAAAAACCATCAGTACAGTACCTTTTTCACAAGGCAAGAGTACTGAGCCTTCGCTCTGAGCGCTCTCACTTTGAGGGTCTTGCATTACACCTTAATGTCACCTTAGCGTGGCTTAATTTGTGATACAGCTGGATTTTTTTCAACAGACCTTATTTCCAGAGTTTTGGCTCATTGTATTGAAATATTGCTTTAAAATTATGGGCTTTAATTCTGGCTAAATAAATAAATAATAATAAAAAAGTTAAGCATCTTTAATTGTGGATTTTGATGATAATCAAAAATATCTGGTTTGCTTTTTCCTGCAATAAATTACAAGATCTTCAACATTCAGAAAGACTTTCTGTAGTGCAATTTCATTTCAGTAAGAAGTTGTGAGTTCTTTGCCTTGAGTTCGCAGATACCAGAATGAGAATGAGTGGGCAGAGGTGAAATTCCTTCTGTCAAACACAAAGTCGATGGGGGGGAAATAGGGAGGCGGTTGTATGCAAAATAGAGACACTTGAACGTCTGCTTATACGCTAATTTATTTATACATACGACAAGAGGAGTACTTCTTATTCAAGATAACATAAATAACCATAGCACATGTTTTAGGGAGTATACTCGGAATGACAGTGTTGTCTTAGGTAAATTCAGGAATTCTGCAAGATGAGCAGTTGTCCTTTTCAGTTCTCTAAATGTAAACAAATAGGCTCTTTATTTTAGGGACACAGTTGTATTTCCCGAGCTCTTACTGGAGGCAAGTGTCAGCTACATATATTACCTTTTCTTGCTCTTTTAAGGGTACCTGTAGGGTTGAAAGGAAGGGAGGAAAGAGGCCAAGGATGGAAGAATTTCGTTCCAATATTCTTCTGTAAAGATTGCTGAGTTTCTTGTATTTTGAGCAGGTACACAGAGGCTAAACACAGCCCTGGAAAAGTTGCAAGAGTCGCTCGTTTCCTTCTTTGTGGAAGTTCGTATTTGCTAGGGGTAAGTGCACTGAGCCGGCTGGAGGACCGAGAAGAGCGTTCTGAGGTGAACGCTCAGCTTCCCGACCTGGGCCTGGATGTTCAGGTTCCTGGTGCAGCTGCCTTTGATTCCAAAATTGGAGGAAAAAAGTAGCAAGCACGTTCTCTAATGTAGGGTGGGTGGGTGCATTTGGAGGGGTTTCTAGATTTTTATTACAGCTTTTATCTTTAAATTTCTTACAAAGTAGGAAGTACCTTCTAATCTTTTAGCTGTCTTTTGCTTTTACGTTGAAGGATGCAGAAGCATATCGATTGATCCCTTCTCCAAACATTTTGAAGCACTTGAAGCCATTTCTTGCCACATTGTTATTTATAGCGATTCACTAAATTAAAAAATGCTACTTTTCCCTTGCAGGTATATGCATCATTTATAGCCTGGCTTCATTATATTCCGTACCGAATAAACTCCTGCAGGAGAGGGGTTGTGCGAGGCTCTGATGTCAGTACATTCACACGCATTCAATTCCTGGCAGAATCATATTCACTGTAACAAAAGGTTCATTAGCAGGACAAAAATGCTTAACTTGGGAAACTGCTGGAAGAAGTGAGACACATTTTCAGGCTGATATTGTTGATACGCAATTATATATTATGTACAGAGTTGATCTGGGATTAGCTAATCCCAAATGACAAGTATAAACGTGATAGAAGTTGTTCATTCAAATCTCTTTCTGTAGTCATAACTTTGAATAGAAGTTATCGTCGTTAAACCTAGAGTGTATATAAGGGCGACTCACTGAAGGTAATAGAGCGGGGCCATTTACACCACATGGGAGCTTTACATAATGCTAGCACTTACTTTGCAAACTGCAAATATAGGGGAAAAAAAAAAGTTACTCGGTACACCTTATTTACACGTGCAACTAGTGCGAAACGAATTGATAGCCTCAATTCTGTTATGCATTTAAATATGTTCTTTATTCTTCCCGCTCCTCTCCCCTGTTGTTGAAGCGTAATGGTGGGTGCTTTCAGAGAGAACACCTGGGCATGTTCTTTTGCAGAATGTCGTGGCTCTGCCTGGACCAACTCTGGAAATGGATCATTTTAGTTTTGTTGAAATGGCAGTTAAATAGGAGGAATATATCAAGAGTTAAAACTTCATTACTGGAGAGCAATAAAAATGCATCAAGCCTGGGATATTGTCTAGAAGATCAGATTTCTTGGTTATGTTGACACTTTAAAGAAATATGTATATTTAAGGAATAGAAATTCTATATACTGGAATACTACAGTGATAAATTACATTCTAGTTAGGCTATCTGATGCTCTAATTTTATCGCCCAACAATGGACTGTTGCTACCCGTATGGAAGTCAACTGAAGAAGAAAGGAAAAAAAAAAAAGCTATGGGGAAAATCTGCCTTGAACCTTTCTCTAGTACTTCAGTGGGACTAATACGGAGCAGTGTTTGAAGTCTGAAAATGTTTAATGATATTTGTAAGCACCTTTTCACTGGATTCTAGCAAGGAAAGATCAGGTAAAGATGCGCTAGAGACAGCACAAAGAAACTTATCAGATTGGAATTTCTGCGTAGATGAGAAGCAGGGGACACTTCGAGTTTCACGAAGAACTGGAAATAGGGACACACACAAGCCTCCAGACTTACATGTCTGACAGCTTACCTAAATTTAGATGTTATGGCTGTTTTCATAACCTGAAACGTCTTCTGTGCAATGTGGATTCTTAAAAAGGGCTACCTGGAAAACACTATGATAAATATGTCTAGTTACAAGCAAAGCTGCAAGGAAGTGATTTTTAACATACTTCACAAAAAAATTGCTACTCGTTCTCAGCTTTGCAGATGGTTTCCCAGGTTGACTTGTTAAAATGATAAGGAAGGACAAAGGCTCATTTGGCAGAACAGGAACTCTGTCATTACTCATTTTGAGAGCATCTGTCTTGCTTTTGCTCGTCTACTTCTGTGTTTGAGCACTGAATAGTCTGATAGTTTCTTCTGGTTTCAGTTATGGGGGACATTCTTGTGGGATGATGAGGTGTCTACGGCTTGAACTGTCAGTGCCGAGTAATTCATACGTGCTTGTGCCCTTGCAATTGCTGTACGAGAAACAGAGAAGAGAAGTCTTGAAGCATGAAGTGTAAAGTCCCCAGTTAGTTTCCAGCCTGGCCAGTGTGACCACAGGTACCTTCTATGAAGGACAGGAACACAAAAAGCCTGGCTTTGTAGGAAAAAAAAAATATTATTTATTTATAGAGGTATATCGTAACTTCTGTTTTGACCCAAACTTGTTTGTTACAATTTAATACATCAGTGTGGAATTCTACAGGAAAGAAAAGAATATCTCTCTAATAGAAGCCATACTGTGCTTCTAAAATGGTCTCAAGTAGAGAGAAGGCGGTATCTTGCGTTTGCCTTCACTCTGGAGTATCTTTGAGAATGCTTTGTGGAAGGAGGGTGTCTGTAGAAGTTTGATCTTCAGCTATCGATATCGCTCTGAAATAGGTACCAAGGATGCTGGAGGTTTTGTGACATCTGCTGTCAATTGTCACTTCTGAAAAACAAGGAGAGGGATTTAAAAAAAGTCCTTGGCACACCTTACTGCTTTAGTTCTGTTGAGTTGATTAAAAATGTTGTCTTTGATATAAATCAAATGAAGCAATACTTACAGTCTGCATGCCATAGCTGAAATAGGTCTGCCAAGCTTAGGTGCTATATACATTTACTCTTCCTCCGGTTCCCAAAGTCTCTGTTCTCTTGTTCTAGTGAAATTTCAGTATTGCTAGGTTAATGATGTATTACTTCCATCTACTCTGCAGAAATACTATGTAGTTTGCAAAAATGTGTATTTTGAGAAATAGGAATACTTAAAAAAAAAAAGTTGGGTGAGGAGGTAGAGTGTTCAAAGTTTGGTATTCAAACTCTGCGTTTCTGCTCAGGTATGTTTCCATCTTCTAGTTTCAAGCACCTACTTGATTTTCTGGATTCAGTATTTGTGCACGTTACAGAGGTTCACACTTGAAAATTGAGACTCCCATTTTTTACAATGTTCATTGTGAGGAAAAAATGGCCCATTGCATTGTGGGAAAGCGGAGGGCTCTCTTCAAAGGTATATAAATTAATTCTTTTCATTAGAGGAACAGAGGGAGAAAATGTGAAAATCAAATAAATTCAAATATGTTTAAGACGACTGATAAAAGGCTAAAGGAATTACATAAAAGAGGTAGGAGAAACTTCAGAAGTACGTAAGGTGCTGTTAGCTCTTTACTTCTAGCGTTGGGTCTCTGCATTGGTGTGGCAGGCTGGGTCGCGGTGGAAGGTTCCATCTCCAGGAGCCAAGAGGGCTGCAGGAGCAGCGAAGCAGGTGACTGCGCTTCCACGCGCTGCCAGGCAAACCCGCAGCTCCGTCTGCAGCTCTGGCAGCAGGCACAGAGCGTTCCATCTGCGTGGTTGCACCATTAAAGCAAGTAGCCGTACGTCTCCGCCGTGGTGAGGGACTTGCTGCAGAGGTGGCGTGGCCGGCACGCGCTCCCTGGTGATTCCGGCTGGGCTGTCCGCAGAGGAGGAGGAGCTCTCTTCTCTGCGGAGGAAGGCTGCCGGCCCACGGAGACATCTGCTTTCACGGCATCGCTGTCTTCTGGGGCGCAAGGGGAGTGTGATGGGCTGAAAGATGAGTGGAGCTGGAGACGTGGTGGTGAAGATCTGGCTGTGCCATCCTTTTTCATGACAAGTTTATGGATCCTTAAAGACGGTGGAAGCTGTACCCATCAAGGAGGAGTTTTATTTTCATTTCCAGCATGGGCAGAGAAGGGCTATATTTGTAGATTTCCTCTGCAGATGTAAGGGATGAGTCCTGGGCTTGATTTCATCCATATTTAGCCTTAAACCGAGAAAAGCTTAAAGTGCGGGACGGCTGAAATTCAGTATACCAAGTGTATTCAGTGAAAAAATTTCCTTGTGGTCAGATTTATTGCTGAATACCAGCTTAAGGAGGTTTGCTGTTTCTTTCCACCCCTTTTTTTTCCTATCAAGAGTAAAACCAGGAATTGGAAAAGACAAAGATGTTAATTAAAAAAAAAACACCATACAAAAGAAAAACAGAAAAAAGGTGTTGATTTCAGGAACTTTGATTTGCTTGATTTTGCTTAAAATAATTAGGCTTTCGCATTAGAAGTATCCTTTTGAAAAAAAGGATGTCTGTCTTTCAAAATCTTGAATGGGAAAAAATTCAGGTTGATGTCAGGCAGAGCTTACAGATATTTTTAGATGCAAGTTTAAAGTGCTCTGCTTAAAAACAGACGCCTTTTAAAAAAGAGATTTTGGGGGTTGGTTTCTTTGTAACTTGACAAGACGGTTTGCTCATGTCAATAGTCTTTTGATCACTCAAAAGACGTTGGAATAAAAAATGTCGGTACTTCCAGTCTTTTGATCCAGCTCCCTTAAGTATCGTTGCGGCAGGAGTAGACGGGATTATGATAATTTAACTGGCCAAGTTGGTGGGTGTAACGCCGAGGGCTTTGGGGCCCGCAGTGGCTTCTGGCAGGGTCACCGGAGGTGCCTGAACCCTTCCCTCGCCGGGCTGCCCCGCTCCGCACCGTGCCGTCTCCTGACCCACTCTTTCCAGCTCGGGCGAACTCTGTGACGGGCGTTTTCAGGGTGAGGAGCGGGTCTTCTGTGGGAGGTCTAACTCGGGAGGCCCCCCCGGGGCAGGCCCCCCAGGTCTCTGCCTCCTGTCTTGGGGCTCTTTGTAGGGCAATTAGTGACTCGCGTTACTGAAGTGGAGAGGGTTTTACGCGAAACCTCCTACTTTCTCCTCTTATTGAATTAGTGGGGTTTTTTGGAGCGCCTATCTGCATGTTAGCACTCTAATGTTTTTTCACGGCAGGAGAGTAATTTCCTAATTCATTTCTACTGCCGAACGTTCTTCACTCTAGTTACAGGAGAAATACAACGGGGTTTAGGTTTTTGTTTTTAAATACCCTGTAAACCTTGAATTAGAAAAATAAAGCGGTGAATATATAGAGTTATCCTCTCCTGAATATCTCTGTAAACCCTGATCGCGAAAACTGTAGGGAATATTTTCTGTAGGATTGAAATTTAGCAGAAAAAGAAAGTACATCATTAAAACCAAATCCTGGTATTCGTACAGAGTCTGGTTTTGTATATATGCCTATATATATTAAAAAAAATAGTGATTCTAGATTTGTTTAAATGGACTACTTGTTTTACGTGAATTACAGTCCGCACTTCAGAGCAGGCGCTCTCTGTGTGATTTGCTGCGTATATAATGTAATGATTGCAAGCAGCTGAAGCATCCAGTCAAGATGAATCAGGTGTAGGACCTCAAAATAGAAGATCTCTGTAAGGAGTAGCATATCGAGATTTGTGGTTTTCCCCATGCATGTTTCAGGAGGAAAAGAACATCTTAAAACTCTCAAAGAAGTTGACTATCAATAAGAGAAGCTCTGGAAACACAGGTTGAAATTCCCATTGAAGCTGGTGGGAGTTTTGGTACTGACTTCAGTGAATTCAGAATTTTACCGTAAGGATTTTTAGGTGCTTTCTGAAATAAAAAGGCGACCTGTTTAATACCAACCCAGAACATTCACCGTGTAGCTTCTGTCCTGCTCAAATTCAGATTGGCAGGTCTATAAGCCGAAAGGAGAACTGTAAGAAAGTCAAACTATGTATTTCAAGTAAGAAAGGCACTTGGGATCTTTACACATCTTGCTCTCGGTAGTTATTCTTGGTAGCAGAGGTGAGCGAGCTGGAGTCGTTACGACCCGCAGCACTTTGTAAGGAGAGGGGAACGACAGAGAGAAAGTAGCGCCCTTAGCAAACGCCTCGCTGAGGTACGTGACACAAACCACTGCGACTCCCCAAATCAATTTGCAACACGGCAACTCATCGCTGCTGGCTCTTCTTGAAGGGGAGTTTACAAAAAGGCCACCGTTGGATGGATTTAAGGCACTAATTCTTGCCAGTGAGAAAGTAAACCCGGCATTTAATCAAATGTCTACCGCAGTCACACCCGCGCAGATGACACTGAACATCTTCTTTTTGGCTTGCGCTGTTTGTTTCTGGAAAACATAAAGAAATGCATTAAGATCTAGAATTGCAGAACAGGGAAATGAAATCAGTTTGTCACAGAAGATTTTTTTTTATTGACATCTTTAGTTTGTTTTGATGTCTGTAATTAAATGGCTAATTATGTGTTTCTGTTGCGGTGGTCATGCTTTTATTACATAATTGCTGCAAGTTTTTCTCTCGGCACTAACAATATTTGTTTAACCTTAGTGCTTGCTAGCTCCATACTTCAGAACGTAAAAGCTTAGAAATATTGACTGTTGTGATTAACTAAATCAGAGGGGTTCAAAGTTCTTTGCCATGAATTAAGTATGTTTTGTGGCAAAGGATCAAAGATAATTAAAGGATGAAGCAATTGCAGTCATTAAACAATAAATATTATTTCAACACCAATTGAAGAAAATAAAACAAAAAAAAAGCAGGGAAACGGATGGCTTTTTAAAGGAGGGGAAAAAGGTTTAGCCTAGGGTAATAAAATAATTTAAAAAATAATTTGTACTCTGATCCTTGAAGCTTGCTTTGTGTTTTCTCAAAAAGCATTTGATTAGGTGAGATGCAATTCAGTCACCTTCTCTTTTATTTTTCCCCTTTTGAGTTTAGGCATAATTTTTGTCAGCATATTTCAATGTATTCATTAATTTTTCTCATTTGTTTATTTTATGCAAACCATAAGAGACATTTTTTCCTCAGTGAAGATTGCCTCTTTATTTTATTTTGAAATATTTGTATATTTATTTCATTAAATGAGATAATGCTTTTTCTTATTAACATAATTTCCAGTACATTAAACATATTTCTCCACAGACAGAAGAGAGGAATCAGATTAAATGACAGTTAAATCACTTGCAGCAATTTCAACTGTTAAAAGAAATAAGTGTCTCTGTTTTCTTTGTGATCACGAGATGTGCTGTAAAGGGAAATGAAATACTAAAGAAAGGAGGGAAAACATAAAGAAATAATGACTGACTTATTGCAGTAATACCACTGAGAGAAGAAAAACTCACTACAAATAAAAGGAAAAATAATATAGTGGTTTTGAAAGTTACCAAAATTCATTTCTTATTGATGAGATCAGCGTAAGTCTAATACTAACTAAACTGCAGGAGAAAAAAAAAAGCACACCCAAACCCAAACAATGCCATAAACTATGGATGATAAAAGAAGAAATAAAGACTGTGCGTTTAGAGGGCTATTGCTCTAAATGCCTTTAATTTTTAAATAATTTATTTTTTATCATATTTAGGGAAGGGGGAGGAAGCAATTATCTCTTGGTGATGTGTTTGCTGAACTAGTTAGGGTTCTGCGAGTGCCCCTCTGTCCTCACTGCAGATCTCGCCTTTTCTCGAGCGGCCATGGGGCTACCCGACGTGGCAGATTATCTTTTTATTAACTCTTATTATAAGACGTTCCAGAATTATTATAATAATACATGTATTTGTCTTAATTATATTTTCATTATTATTTTGTTTTGCAGAGTCTGAACCAGCTGCTTGGAAGAGATCTTTCAGATGAATGACTAGCTGTGAATTTCTAAGGTAATGTTCACATTATTGTTTTGCCCCCAGTCAAAGTTTCCTCCGCTTGTGCTTTTAGCCGTAAACCAATTATTTTTCACCAGAGTTTCATGTGCCTGATCTTGTAGTTCTGACTAGTCCAATATTTGCCATTTTCCTTGTCTTTCTCACTTTCTCGTCAATGTGTTCTACGACTTGGAGCTCTTTGTGCACCCTGTGTCAAATACTGTGATTTTCAGCTTTGAGATGAGGTCAGAGAAGGGGTTCTTGGGATGGGGAGTGCATATTTAGCTCCCTGCTCTCTCAGAGTTAACTAAAAATATCCTTTTTTAAAGGATTTCAATGGTAGTCTTTTTGCTTTTAAATGCCTAATGAGAAAAAGTGATGTCACCGCGGTACAGCATTCTCCCGTACGTGAAAAGGTGCAGGAAATGGCACGGCCGTAAGGCTTTCAGGGCGGTGTTGTCTGGGGCTGGAGAGCAGACTCTGCCTTCCTGCTTGGCGCGCTCCTCTACTGAGGCTCAGCAGGGTAGGCTACGGGGTCGTTACGCAGGGCTTTTGCACGCTGGGGTTGGTGTCCCTTGTGTCCTTTCTTAAAGTTCTCTTTGTTGTGCCGAGGGGAGCTGTCAGGGAATGGAGGTGGTAATGGAATTTAGCAGTTGAGGAGACTCTAAGAAATTACGCCGCCTGTGAAACATAATTAAAGAAATAAAACCAGAAGCATCTGTCATCATCCTCTGTGGATGTCGACCGAGTGGGGATTGCTCCCGCCAAGCAGAATCGCGTCTGTGTCGCTGTGAAGGGGCGTCAGCTGAGCCCCATCTCACAAATGCTCTAAAGCTTCTGGTGGCCGCGGGTTGAGGGTCACTCCAAGTTCTGCCGCACGATCCCTGTGTAAGGAAGCTCTGCCAAACAGAGAGCGCTGTTAAGTGAAAAAAAATGCATAGAAACATTTCTAATGATGGTGCTTATACTTACAACCTTCATTACCATATTTTCAGAGGGCATAATAATCATTAATGTGCTTATTGTGCCCTTGTGGGTTGGGGGCAGTAATGCTATCCTTTTTTTCACACACACGGAATTGAAACCTAGACAGCCCAAGTACTTTACTCCAGCTCACATGGGAAGGCTGCCCAAGACCTGCTCCTGTTTGCTAAGTTCTCCTGCAGGGTCTTGGCGCATCTTCTTGGCTTTAGGTCCTTGCTCAAGGCGCCTAAGACAGGTTAGTTGTGCTGGGCTTCCTCTGCAGTCAGTAAAGACACACAGGTATGTGGAGAGGAAAATTCTGATCTCTGGGAATTTTCCGTCTTCCCCAATGGTTTTCGGAGGATGTCTACAAAACCACGCTCCTCTCAAAGTACGTTACGAGAGATTTTTGTGTCTCTCCACTCTGGGCCCGCACTAAGGACATGATACGATTCAGTACCACCATCAGACAGGACATTTACATTTTTGTCTCCGACGAAGAATCCCAGCGCTGCTGTAATTAACTTTTGAGGATGCTTCATCATGCTTGCAAAATAACACGTGTGACCATAACTTAGATCACTGGGCACCTGGCAGTCGTAGCAGAAACAAGCAAATACAAGTGTCCCTTGATGAGGTGTGAGGTTAAGTGAACAGATGTCCTCCACTGGATTTTGTTGTGATCGAGTCACCTTCTATATAGCCACAAAGTTCTTACCGCTATGAACAATTCCCGTTTTTGGTCTCAGAGATGTACTGGCAGGACAACCCAAACTTTATCTGTATCCTTTTCTCTAGGACTTATTTAACAAGGGTTGTAGCCCTGCAAAATAATTGCATGTTTAGCTTTATGCATACTGATTATCTCTCTGAAATAAGAACTAATGTGTAACACGTAATGGCACTAACAGTGATGGCAAGTTTGAGGCTTCAGTTTATAAAAGTGTCTGTAAAGGGCTTAGCTCACTGTTTTTAAATAAACTGTTTTAAAATGAAGTAGGTGATGAGAAAAATCTGTTTTGGAATTTAAGAAGTTTATATTTTGCATATTCCATACCGAGGCCGTTTTTCTTCTTGTGATATCACAAGAAACTAAATCGGTCTTTGACCAAGAGGGTATGATGCTAAAGGTATTCTCAGAATAACATGATTTAGCGTTTTGGAAAATATTAAGGCATGACTGCATTGGACTTTTTATGTTCCATAACAGCAGTTTTTCCATTCCGCACTAAATATTACTTTCAGATTTCTCATCTTGCATGATATTGCCTATTTCATGCCTCTGACAAACTGGCTGAAAGAAGCTCTTTTCCCCAAACTTGAGGTATTTGTGGATAAAGGATTATTATCTGTGATTTATTTTAAAGGATGAATAAATTACAGCATTGTTTAGGCAGGCTCGCAGATGCGGACAAGGTGTTTGGTTTCTTGTCTGATGCCACAGCAAAGGCCTGTGTCAGAGTTCAGAAGGGGATTCAACAGCACTGAGTTCCCCCTTTTTGCGCTTAGATGAGCAGATTTAAGATCTAGAGTGGTCTGGAATATATACTGGAATGTTGTCTTGTTCCGTTTTTCAGTTAGTATTTTGGCTGTGTGCCCTAGTCTATCTGTATGGCAATATTTTAAAACTAGTTAGCAAATTTGCTTATTGACAGAGATAAAATGGATAAATAGATAGCTAAATGATAGACAAAATTCACATATACTTGCTGATGTTACCAAGCGCTGATGTGGGGAAGCATGTGGTGGCAGTGTGCTGTTCCACACTCTTAGATCTTGGCTATAACGTACCTCCCTTTTCTGGAGAAAAAAGCATACGCTAAGTTCATGGGAATGCTTGAGTGCAGAAGGGTGGCTTGGGAATTGGGGATTCTCTTGGCAGTATTTGAGGAAACGGAGTGAGTCTTCATTCTTGGGTTTGGTGGTTGGCCTTTTGGTTTTGTTTGACACAGTAGGAATGGCAAAATGAGAGAGAAAAAATAAGCTTGACTCCTCTACTCCACAGAGAAGATCTTAAACAACAGAATCTCTCTACTCCAGTCACTCTGGTATACGTCTTAACTTGATTATTCCTCTCCTGTTGAAATATGATACAGCTGGACAATATCTTCACTGAAATACACTGGAGAAGTTATGAAAATGCGAACTAAAGCGTGTGAAAGTCAGAAACTATATTCGCTTTCTCTATCTATATCTACATTTGTTGGTTCCTGTAATTGCGATGCAATCGCTTATCTCCAGAAATGATTCCATGTGCTCTACATTCACGGCGTGGGGTAGGTACAACCCCAACATGGTGGGATTGCCTTTCCCTAACTGATGAGCAGAGCTGTTGATTCACCTCAGGCTTGAGTCATATCAAGGACAGGATTTTTAACTTTTTCTTTTCTTTTGTTTGGTGGTGGTTCTGTCCTGTGACTGTCAGCTCTCTAATTTTTCCCTCATTTCTGAAATAACATTCAAGGGGGATGCTCTAGCCAACTCTGAAGGCATTCGGTTTGCTGCCTTCCTGATTGCGCTGCACATCGAGTCTAGTTTTCTAAGGACGTGAGGTTCACCCCCTTGGTCTGTACGTCTTCTCCCGGCAGTGACTGTTTGCAAAGGAGATCAAAGTTTCAAAGTAATTACGTATTATGAGTTGTGTGGTTACAGGTGTCTGGATACGGGACAGATACCTCCCGAGTATCTCGCTGAGAAGAAGCTGGACAGGACTCATTCGGTACCTCTTCTCTCAGTTGGCCACAGCCTGCTGCCCAGTCAATGTGAGCAAAGCTCGGGACAAACCACGGCATTTGTTGTTGTCCTTTGCATGATAAAGGTAATGAGGTGGCATGGGAGGACAACAAGTTGTCAGAGAAAACGACGCTTCAATAGTTCTGTTGCCGTGTGGAAGAGATTATTGTTTCTTTATATGGAAATTCAAGTGGAAAAAGTGGCTTAGATGGAAGAAAGAAAAAAAAAATCTCCATAATGTTTGTCTTGATATTTCCAGCAAGTAAATGTGAACATAATAAAATGGATGTGTTTCTTGAGAAATATTTGGTTAAATTTAGCTATGTTGTCTGCTTAAAAAGGGAGGAGAGTGATAATGAATGTCACTTGAAAATAGAAGCGTTCTTGGTTTCCTGTTTTCAGTAGGCTTAAGATAATTCATTTGTTCTACTTGTAGTTTTCCTATTGATGCATCATCCCTTCCAAAACTGCCTGTGGGCCATCTTAGCCAGAGTTTCCTACAGTTATTTTTGCACTATTGTTAAACAGTACCATACAGCGTGTTGCTTTTTCAATTTATGGCGTGGGGTCAGCACATAGTTTCCCATTGTGGCATATTCGTGTGTTTGTCACTTTTATGGTTTATATGCCAGCGTATGGCCTGAAAGCCAAACTTTTCCCCTCAATTTTCTTCTTTTGTATTGTTTAGTCCGCGGTGCCTTTACATCAACAATTTGTAGAAGTCAAATTCCTGGATTAAAATCAGTTTGCTTAAAAAAAGAAGAAAAGTTTGGAGGACACAGTTCATGTGGATTTAATGAGTGTTGTGTGAATGGCTTTATTTTACTACCCAGGGCTGTACAGAGGGGAAAAAAGCAAGTGCCTATTTTTATTTCAACTTCTCAGTTTAGTGGCTTAGTCTCAGATACCTCAGCACGTGCCTGCATCGAGAGCTTTTCTGAGCAAGCAGAGCTCTTCACATAGGCAAAAATATGCCTGCATGGGTATCATTGCATGACAAGGACCATATGTTTGCCTTTGTTGTATATGTAACCCCAAACCAGGCAGTACCAGGACCACATGTTGTCCAACTACTGCTTTATGGCAGTTGATCTAAATTTGACAAGAGATTATTTATTTTTTTTTACGGTGCTGACAGTGTAGTTACTGTATTGTTTAATTTTGAGCTGGGAGAAAAGACTGTTTTTTCTTAATTTAATTTCTCTATGGTATCAATTGTTACATGACACTCAGATAAAGAAATTCCTTCTTTTATCTATTGAAATAATCAATACAACCTAGGCCACGACCACCAAAAAGTTATCAGCTCCATCATTCAGCAGCTAGATTGTCACCATACATTGGAGGATGATTTGGCTGTAATTTGAGGAAAAAATGTTGTTGTTAGCATAGCTTCTGTAAAAGAAGGAGTTAAAGTTTTAAGCAAAACAATCAATTACTTGCATAGTTGTTATTTGCGTAACTCCGCTTTCTTATCTGTGTAGTTCCAATGTACCCCGCGTTCTTAGCTCACCCAGTACGCGGTAACCAAAGACCAGTAGCCGGTCTGAAATGCTGTACAGTAGGTGCATTAGGATAAATCCGCTCTGTTGGCCTCTTCTGCGTTTTCCCTTCCTTAAAAGTTGTTGCACACCATGTGACCCATGAGGTACAGCCTGCTGGAAACAACATACTGATTTTTTTTTGTTTCTTTGGTTAGTTAAGTACTTTCAAGAATACCAACTGTGATTTGAGGTAAAGGATCCCTGCAGCAATTAGGATTCACTTACTACTGGAGCATTTTATTAATTACACATTTGTAACCACATGGATAGTCACAAAACCAATCGCACGTGTCTGTATTTAGAGATTTGCAGACAGAAGATTTAACGTAAACATAGAAATGTTAAACTACTCATCTGTAGCCTGCAAAGAAGATAACAAGAAGGATTCCGTTCTCTGTATGATTGGTGAACAATGCTAAGTAAATATTCATCATTAATATATAATAACTGTTGCTTTTGGCAGTTCACTTTTCATTTAATTTGATAATGTGTCCAGTAAATGAAGTGGTACGGGCTGCAGTGTTTTACCATCACAATTGCATATTTTCAATCATTGTTAAATGAAGGCAGCTCAAGGCAAAGCTTTAACCCCCACTAGTTTCGTATGTGATAAAAAGAGAAGGCGCTATCAATCTTTATTGTCTGTCTCGCTTACTGTAATTGCATTCAATAGTCCACTGATTCTGTTGTCTGTGCTAATGTCAGGAACAGTGAAGAGCCAGATGCTCAGACTAGATCATATGCATCCAGTGGCCACTTTGATAAGTTGGCAGCAAGTCTCTGGCTTTGATGATAAATTGTTGACGCTAGAGATTATGAGCAGATGAACGCTGGGAGTGTATATGGAGAAACTTCTTACCTGGTTTTAAATCTGGCGTTATGATGCTAGCTAAAGGGCAGGCCGTGTATTATTCAAATGCACCTTGCGCTGGAAATGTGCCAATGAGTCATTGTATCCCCACGAACGGTAAAACAACAACAACAACAAAAAGCCGAAACAGCCTCGGAGTGATTTGATTTAAACGTGACATTAATAGTCCTAAGACTGTCAAAAGTATTTCAAAATAGTCTCTTGTAGTTATAATTATCCGATTCAACAAGAGAGCTTTTGAATTACGGTATTCCATCCTTGAATCCATCTTAAGAGTTACTTTTTTTCTTAGCAGCTTTTTTCTTTAATTTGAAGTGTAGCTGGAATACAGAGAAACAAATAATAATGCTTTAGTGAAGTATCAACAGTGATATACCTTTGTGTGTGTGGAAATGTAAATAAGGGGACTATGAAATAACTTATTTGCTTCCTACGTGTTACTTGTGCCTTTACTGTATGTCCCATACCTAAGGCTCTTCACAGGTTAATTGTTAAAGCTGTTTAGTGAGTGTCATCCCTTGGACGAGGAGCTGTTAAAAGAGATCTGAGAAGAACCAGAAGCGTCATCTTCACCTGGTTCGTATCATTTGGTCAGAAAATGATCCTATTTTTTTCTCAGGATAGGTTTAAATGGTATGATCCCAGTTGTGGATGGTAGTTACATGAGGGCAAGTTATGCCTTGCACCATGTCGCTGGTGGCTTACAGCTGTGGTACGTCTGACAGCATGGACATGAGGTCTAGCTTTTGTGCTGTGTGGAGTGTGAGCTCCATTGTGGTACTGCTCTCTGTATTTTGGCAGATTGTTACCTCTAAGGTAATACTCACCTTGAATGTAGAAATGTGCTTGAATAGAATTCTGATCAGTTAGACCTTTTTTTCACGTGGCGATGGTTCAGAGAGCAGCAGTTACTTGCTCTACAAATGAGACAGGTGGGGACTTCCAAAGCCGTGGCTCCGAGCTGCTAGAGTCAAGTCATTGGTTCTTAGAAACTACATCTTGAACAAAGGCTGTCATCAAGTGCTTAACAGAAAGTGTTGAGCACGGTAACGTCGGAAAGACAGAACAAAAATGCTTGATTCATGGACATATATTGCATAACTGCAATATTTACCTGCCCGCATGGTATCCTGTGCCTGGGGTCCTCTTCTAGTATAGGGCATCTACATCAACAGGGCTCAGGCATTTCACTAGTGCCCGTGGAGGGGCTGCGTTGTGCCCCATGCTCAAAGCTTTCCTCCAGGCAGGATGTGCCGGTTGTTTCTCATCCCTGCTGTAAAAGCTGGTTGGAGGGTGCTCAAGGTGAGAGTGAATGCCTTCCCACCGAGGAGAACATCTTTGTGGAGATGTTGTGGTTTAACCCCAACCAGCAACTAAGATCACGCAGCTGCTCTCTCGCTCCCCACATGGTGGGATGGGGAAGAGAATCGGAAGACGAAAAGTGAGAAAACCCATGGGTTGAAATAAAGACAGCTTAATAAGTAAAGCAAAAGCCATGCAAGCAAAGCACAACAAGGAATTCGTTTGCTAATTCCCATCGTCAGGCAGGTGTTCGGCCATCTCCAGGGAAACAGGGCTCCATCACCTATAACCATTACTTGGGAAGACAAAATACCATAACTCTGAATATCGCCTCCTTCCTTCTTTCCACAGTTTTTTTTATATATTGAGCATGACATTATATGGCAAGGAATATCCCTTTGGTCAGTTGGGGTCAGCTGTCCTGGCTCTTAAACTTTAATAGAGTAAGTAATCTTCAGCTTTCAAGAGGCTGACTGAGATACTGTGGCTAGGAATTAGGTTCTGAATAAGTTCTGGTCCAGGCTGGAGGCCTTCCTGCAGCCTTGAGCTGGGTGCTTCATCTCCTGATGGGCACAGGAGCGAAGGCAAGTCTTCTCCATGGCTTCTCTTGGGTACTTCAGGCAGCTTGTGTGAGTGCTGCAAGTGTTATCACGGTACATCAGCTTTCCCTGTGCGGTGTGGCCATATGATAAATAAACTCTGGTAAAGTTGGCCTTGGCTGAGGAGAGGAACGGAACGCTGTAGAATATATTTGTAAATATTGGGTTTCATACATCGTTTCTATCTTACGAAATCAAATTGCGTCACATTTGGAAATGTGTAGTCAACTTGTGCTACTTAATGCTGCTGTTTGCAACCTGATGAGTATGGAGAAGAGTCGTTTTTTGAGGGAGTTTGGAAAACTAAAATTTGTTAAATTTGTGGTGCCTACTGTTGCTTTTATTTTTTCCTTTGCATTTTGTTCAAATTAATCAAAGTGCACAGATGTTCAATTAAAGCTTAAAAAATCCATGGCTACAGCTGTTTTGAAAGACCGTTGTTGAGTTTTAACATATCTAATAATGCTTCTCTCTCAGAAGAAATTCGATTAATGACTCTCTGCTAAATTATTTTGCATTGATAAATTAAAAGAAATGTGAAGTAAACTACAAGGAGATGTAGGCTGTCTGCTCCATTTATTAATTAGAATAACAGAGTAGCCCGTAAGATACCAAAATAGACGATCTGCTTTTCATTTTCTTATACTACCATGTGGAAGAACTCTGCTTCCTAGGCAAAAGGTATGGTTTAGCTGGGAGTTATTGATAGCGGTCTTGCGCTTCATAGAGAGGTAACTTGAAATAGTTACTGCTATAGAAAAGTCATCTACTAACACTAACTGTACTGAGATTTTGAATTCCTTCAGTACTGCTTTGTGGTGTGGAATAGTAGCAGTATCTTGCATATGAGCCATGGTAACTGTTAATAGCGTTGGGGCTTTTAATAAAGATTGTTATATTCTAATATAAAGAGAGCTTAAGATAACGTGGGAGAGACGTGGTGATAACAGCTACAGCAGAGCTGCTGCTGGACCAGGTTATGGCTTGAGTGGTGGTCGTGCTGCTCAGGGGAGAGCCTCAGCTGCAGAACAGTGAAGGTGAGTTACATGTGAGCCCCCAAAAGTATTTTCTGTTGTGTTTACAGTATGTGTGTGTTCTGTGGGGTGTTCGCTAGTTTCTAAGCAGAATGTATTGAACCACATTGATTTATCTGGTGGGAAGTGTGAAACATAGAAGAGGAGTTACATACTTATTTGAATTACCACGTTGTTTCTCTGGTGGGCAGCTGGTATAACCCGGTGGGTCTGACTGAGGCCAGGGTTTCACCCCCGCAGTCAAGGCGGCAGTAATCCTCCTTTTCACCTCAGCACAGGGGATTTTGCCCTTAAGTCACTTTGTTGTTAGTATTGTTATTCCTAAGCATTAGTGAATAGCACAGAAGGGACTGGAGCGTACCACGACCTAGGCACTGTCCTCGGGGATGTCACATCCCATGCTTCAGACACCTTGGCAGCGTGTCTAGTTTACATGTGCTGCACGCAAATCAAGACGCTTTATGATGAAGAAAGTTACTGGTAAGCTTATGTTCAGTAAAGTGAAATTGGACTTCACGCCGATGTTTCCTGTGTTAGGCCAGAGCTTCAGCTACTAAATTAGAGCATCTCCACTGGAACTAGTGAAAGGGGGCTCGTTCACGCCTTTTTCTGTACAAGTTAAACAACTCCTGTCGTCTTGATTTTTTTGGCTCTAAACATCTAGAGAATTTCTCAGTGATATTGCACAGAACAGGAGTCTACATTTAGAAATTTACTTGAAGATTAAGTATTCTGTGTAATACATGTAGATATGGATATGCATCAAAATACGTACACTAAGGACATGGTAGCGCGTGGTTATATTTTAGTGGAGCTGTTGCGTCTTTGGACTGGATGCTTTGAACACTGATCAGATCTGCCCTTGTTTGGAGGCAAATGTGGAGGACTTACAAGATCTGAAAGCGTTCTGCGGTTTTAGCACAGTCTCGGTGGTCACTGCCCCATGCCTACCTGCATTTTTCTACTCTTGGACTAAGGAGGGGGCACCCTTGCTGGGGGGCGGCAGCGGTGGGGCCTCTGGCCCCATGCCCCTGGCTCTCCGATGCCCTCGGGAGCCCCAAGGAGAGGGTGAGAGCCCCTTCCTGGAAGGATCAGGGCTGGCAGAAGGGATTCTACAGCACTCACCGGACCCTACAAACGCTGCACGCAGCCCTAAGGGAATGCCTTACTGCTTAGAAGTCCACAGAAACAGAGTGACACCTTGGCGTGGATACCTGATGATTAAAAACAAATAGAACTACAACAGAAGATTATTTTGGGGCCATAGTTTTTATTCTTAACTACTTGCCATTAAATCAAAGTTTATTGAAGGAATACCCTCTTTAAATTCACTCAAAAGTTTTCTACCAGTTTGACATGTTGTTTTGTGCTTGTCAGCTGTATGTTAGTATAAGCATCCCGTTACTTGTGCATGCAAGAGTGGTTTTTAAATTTATGTTCAGTTTTCACGTAGTACTAGAAGTGGTGATCATACCTATCTCTTTAAAGTGGCCTGGCTTCACTGAATAGTTTTGGAAATAATTTTATTTGCAGATGGTCTGCTAGACATTAGTTCAGTGAGATTTCTGCTGTAATACGTGCTTTCTATAAGCTCTACCAGAAGAGTAGATAAGAGATAGGAACTGATTTTTGTCTGGGGCCAAAAATGGAATTTTACATGTGAGAAATATTGTCTGTATGTTTTTGCAGCTGCAAATTATTGGGAGTAAACGTAACGGCTAGACCTATTGCTTCATTTGTACTTGCGGACGATTCCGTTCTTGTCTCGCTGCGTTTGAACTGGTAGGGAGTTCCGAGTGGAGTCCCGCCTTTGTAGCCGAGCAGCTCGGGCTCTGGACGGCCATCTCCCTCTGTGGCTCTCTGTCGGGACACCGAGGAGCCTGGGAGCACAGACTTTTTTAACAAAACCGCAGCCATGTTTTCAGATTATCTATGATAAACAATCTGACATTTTGCTTCTTGCTGAAAAGAAATTATATGGAAATCAAAAGCAGGTACCCAATATTTTGCTTAGAGGGAGGTGAAAGAACCAGGTTTAGAAATATTCCCATGCTCTTCTGCAACAGTACGATATTCAGAATTACTGCACCTAGATCTGCAATGATTGACTGTAAAGAAGGAAATTCTTCCCTTTGACTCAAAAACCTTAATTTCAGAGTCAAGCGTCTAAAATCAAAATTTCTTTGAGGTAAATTCTGAAGTAAATTGTTTCAAATTAAGAAACCAAACTCAAAAGATAAAGAAAGGCCCCTTAACTTAGAAACAGATTAGTATGTGAGATGAAATTTAATAGTTGGGACCAGTTTGAGGAGTAGAGAAGAATTTCTGAAACATTTCAGAAGCGTTAAATTTGAATTTCTTCCTGGAAAAATGTTGGCACAGGATTTCCCTGAGTTTGTGGTGTACCATGCTGGTTAAACTTCTCTTAATTATGGGGCAGGAGTCCGAGTTCGTAACCTTTCGAAGTCAATAGCAGCTTTGCGGTTGAATCAGTAGACCTAGGATCATATCTAATGAAGCTGTAGTATTTAAAAAAAGGAAAAAAAAAAACCAACCCCTCCTTTTTCTTTTTTGCTTTTAAAGCACCGTAATAGCGGGGGGGGTGTTGGTGCAGGGATCGAGTTCTGTCATGGGAACTCAGTCCTCTGATTTCTTGCTGATGTAGTAATTTCCACTTGTGTTAAGTTGAACGTAGTCGGTAGACGTTATCCTCCTCTGATTAGATGAAAATCTCCACCTTTGGAAGGAGACGAATAACTGTGCAAAATGAAAGTTATTAGAGAGGGAGAGAGTTTAAACTTCTCCCTTTTTACTTCTCATATGGGTTATATTACTAGTGATCTGGGCAGATTTGAAAAAAAAAAACCTGCTGATGCTGTTCATGCGTTTTTCTGTGTTTGAGGAACTGGTTTGAGCTATGTGTATAGAGTCTGGCGTGTAAAGTTCCTCGGCTTTAGTGGATTTCTGTGTTATATTTTAAAATACCTGCATGCTGAGAAACTGGTCAGATTACTCAGGTTAAGGTGCTCTTTCAATAGGTGCTTTGGGGAGAAAGCTCCGTGTTTTTAACATGTGTTGTAAATTCTTCATTTGGGTTGCCCCGGACTTCGAAGGGCTTTTTGCATGTTCATATATGTCTCGTCAGCGTGTTTTTTAGTGGAGGGGTCCGGCGCGTATGTAACGTCTGTAAAACCGGGTGTGAAAAGCAGCAGCAGCTCCTTCCCCCAGCGTTTGTGAGGTGAAGTCTAACATCATTGCTAGGTATCTGCACAGATGTTAAATGGCTGTCATAAAAAAAATTAGAAACGTTCAGGTGTAGAAAATTATTCAAATTATGTAAATATTCAGATGTTTTATATAAAAATAAGAAGATGCCACCTTGTGGTAAGAAAGATGTTGTAGTGTATCCAGAAAAGCTTTGGGTGAATAAGGTACACGTCTGAAAGCTGGCAATGAGTTTTTTTAATTTTTTTTTTTTTTTTAAGCAAGAGTTTAATAAGTAAAATTAAATTTTAGTTAGAGAATGACACGACCAAATTTCCTCTTTGCCATGTGTTTTCCTCCTCCTTACGAATGTACTCTTGCACTCGGGGTATTGGCAGGACTGTTATTTACAGGACTGTTGAAGCAAAAGCTGAGTATTTTCAGAGCTTCTTATTCCCGTGTCTTTTCAAAGCTACGTGCTGTTACCCCCGAAAATGGGGGCTCGGGGGGAGGGCCACACCTGCAGCCCGGGTGGGCCTCTGGCAGCTGGGACTGCGTTAGGTAGCTGTGGCTTCACGCTCGGGAGTGCCCAGACAGGCGGAGAGCAGAGCACTCTCCTCTGCTTTATGCTCAACACTTAGAGTGACTGGTACTGCATTTGTAGCCAAAACATACCGACGGAAAAATAAAGCTTTGAAAAGACTGAGGACATCTCTAAATTCATCTAACAGACCGGCATGTCTAACACCTGTTATATTATGCCATGCTTTGTAATGGGTTATACAAAGTTTGTCTTTGCCTATGCACCTATTCAACCTTAATTTGCAATTACAAGGTGGACAGTGTATCCTAACAACATCCTCTTTCTCACCAGGATGCTGTTCTTTAAAGGTTTGTTAAGATCAAAAAAGAAAGGCTAAAAAAGCCCCCCCCAAACCTTATGCATTCTCTCTTTATTCTGTGTTCTATTTTCTGTGATTTAAATAATCTACTGTATCTGCAACACACTTAGTGCGACCGCAGTATAACTGTTGTCATGTACGTGATACACAAACTACTGTTGTCTTACTACTTAGCTCTCTTTATTTTACACATTGATGGTCAGGAAAAAAACTACGGAAAAATAATAATTGGAAAATCTCACGGTCCTAAATTTTGCGTGCGCACACACACACACGCTCCTTAACAGCAGGGGATGTCTACCCTGTGCAGGCACTTCTGTGCATATTGATGCTAAATTTATATCATAGTAATAAAAAAGGGGTTAGCAATTTTTCCCCAATTTGAAGAAGTATTGTGCTTGTAATTAAAACATACTTTCTCTTAACGTAATTTATTTCCTCGCATAATGTAATTTGACAGAGTATTATAAATGTATATCTCTATGCTTCATGACCCCATTATGAGGACAATTTTTCCATAGTAATTCATTTGTGTTCTGTTTCTACTTGCTTTCTGATTACACAATCAGCATTGAATTGTGCAACCAACATCCTGATTAAAACGAGACAAAAACCTATACAGCTTAGCTCACTGCAAATCTCTTCTTGTTCCCCTAAAGACAATGGCAAAATTCTTTTTTGTTGAAGATGAAGTTATTAAAAGGGATCGCAAATGGAAGAGTAGAAGGTGGAGCTTCAGCTCCCCATGGGAAGAAGGCAGGGGAGGAAATACCAGCCACTAACACAATTTGGAGAAGCACTGCAGGGAAAAAGGAAATCCACTAGAAAGTTGGGGTTGACGAGAGAGATTTGGGAGAATGTTTCTCATTTTTCTCCTGATTTTAGGATCACAGTAAGGTACAGTGTTTCTTACAGCAACAATTAATTTATTTAGTTACCAGAAAAGAACATAAATTCGATGCAGGAATCATAAAGCTACTGAATACACAAATAACTTTATTTTGAATTTTATCTCACTATCGGGCCGAAGACCGTGAACAGCCCCGATGGTGGGTGGCTCCCGTGGACTTTTCCTCCGCAAACAGTTTACAGCTGCTGTGTTTTTAGGCTAACCCAAAATGTGCTTGACAAATAATACAAGGAAACGTATTCAGTCACTTGAGAGGGCTTTCTGTATCATTAGTCTGCAATAATTTTTGTGGTTAGAATTAAACACAGATTCTGGTAAACGGTAGGATTAAATAGTACATATTTTTGTTTGCATTTCAATTTCCTTTGTTTCTTTTTTGTTCTTTTCTTTTCAATTTTTTTGTGAATAATGTAGTATTTGTAGTATTTGACTATAGAGGCTACTAGTTAGAAAAGCAAAATGTTGATTAATTTCTTGAGAATATTAACAAAATGAATGCTGAATGTATAAGCATGCATATTTACAATGCTGAGTTGATCTTGGGAATCATCAGCTAAAGAATTAGATCTCGATGCTCGAGGCTTGAACGCACCCAGAAAAACGGAGAGGCTGAGTTGCAGCCTTGCCTGTTGCACTCTGGCACCCTCACCTTATTGATTCTCTCAGCCATTTCGGAGTGTGTTTGGATGGATCACGGCCTGCTCACAAGCAAAACCAGTAAATTCATCAAACATACTAGAAAATGGTGTGCCCCACATCTTAGCAGTGGGCCAACTTCAGTAAAATGCGGATTAATATAAATTATTAATTTTAAAAAAATTTCATTACAGCGGAAGTTTGGCCTCCTGGTCCATGCTTCGGTTTGGAAGCTGTGACTTGCTAATTTTAATGCCCTGGCTTTTTTACTAGCTTTTTATCTTAGCACATAGAGTTTTATTTTATCCCCTCTTACTTCCTATAGAAATAACCCTACTTATTACAGTGGTACTACTCGCAATGTTAAAACTCCAAATAGTTATAGGTAGAACTGGTTAGAAAATGGGAAACGTGTCTTGTGGAACATTTCTGACCAATTCTAATTATTGCCATTAATGTATCGTTGAAAAATTTTAAACAGAATTTCTTTGGAAGGTATGACCTGCTCTTTGAAAGTGGGGGAAAATACTTATTTTTAATCACCTTCATCTCAAGAGCTGTAATTGAGGTTATGAAGTTATAGTGGATTAACAGGTTAGTGGTTGGTTTTTCTTTTTTCAATATGGGGAAAAAAAATTCAGCGAGTTTCTTATAAAAACTTTACTAAGTGCTCAACCTTTGAACACTAATGCGAAATCAAATGTTTTAAGTTAGGGCCATAAGCTTCACATTAGAAATTAATCATGAGATGTTTTGGTGATAAAATCTCTCTCATTTGAAAATGTAATTTATTAACCAGCACAATATGTATTTCAGGGCATTATTCAAGCTCCAATAAAGATTTTCTTAATATTATAATAACGTGCCAATATTAAGCCTTGTGCGAGAGGAAGGCGCGCCCTTCTCTTGGCTCACAATCTCCCTTTTTTTGTGCCCTCTGGAATGCGAAGCCAGAAGCCCCAGGCTCGTGGCCGGATCTCTGCTGGCACAGCCGAGGAGTCCCAACTGGCCTGGAAGCAGCCGGGGTTGTTGGTGGGCCAGCGGGGCTCTGGTCCCTCCTAGCTGGCTATTTGTTGGCGGCGGCCACTTCTGCGGTGCCGTGGGCGTGCGGGAGAGGTGGGACGCGGGTGGCTGAGTGCTCATTCCCCAAAGAGTCTCCCATGGGTTCAGCAGAGTTAGGGACCCGCCTGGGGGGGCAAGGGGTCCAAGGAAGGCTTCGAGGGAAAGCGCATCCCATCTCCTGCCCGTTCATCTTATTGCTGCCTCTCGCCCTTCCCGGCCGGCTCTGCCCTGCTGTTGGCTCTCGCTCACACGCGCAGCACTGGGGAAGAATACGCGGAGCATTTTTCATCAAACTGGACTGAAACTAATGGAAGTCTCTGGATCATACCGTGTTTTCTCTTTCTGTGCTTGGTAAGGGAACAGTCAGTAAAACGCTAGCAAAAGTATTAGTTCTTGGGGGGGGGGGGAGGGGGGGAAGAATTGCAATTCCTCCTGCATTTGCATCGTTTTCCTGACGTTGTAAAAATAATTTAATATGACTCTAACGTGTTGATTCTGGCGGGGCTCGTAGAAAGGCAAGACGTACGTGACAGCACTTGAACTGTGCTATTTTGCCTGTGCTGTAATTATTTTCGTTTATGAAATTCTAAATTCTAAATTCTGTTTTAAATATTGAATATTTCTGGTGAAATGACAGCTTGTGCTAGCTTTAGGATATGCCCGCTTGGTAATTATTCATGAGAAGCACAGCTGAAAACAAACGAGTTATACACCTTGGCAAGTCACTGTGATTTTAATGCTGTGAAATTTCCCTATGGCCATGTGACTTTATTCTAAAGTACTCTAACAGTGCAGATGTCCAGAATGCCGTAGCTGTTACAAATGTTATTCCAGTATTCAAAGTTTTGAATCATCAGTGCTTCAGGAAAAAGGGGAGAGGGAAAAAAAAAAGGAAAAAGGAAAAAGAGAAGAAGAAAAAAGACTGATGCTACAGTGTGTGTTTTGAGTGTTTGTCACATACTTCATTATGTGCAGCTATCAAACATTACTGGAACACAGATATCTCAGAAGTAATATGTCTCAATGCATGTTCAGGGCATAGAATGGAAGCTACAATCTGTGGCAGGAACGCATCACGGAAATGCACAAAGTATTTCAAAATCTCTTGTTTAAGCTATGATACAACAGGCAGCATCAGCACTGACGTTTTTGGAAGTTTAAAAGTAAGATAATTTCTGTGTAACGTTGGATGAAGAATTGAAATGCTTCAGATTTAGCTAAAAATAAAACATTTCTCTACTTTCGCCTTTTCTTTTTCTTCTCCATATGGCTCCTGAAACATTCCTTCATTTAAATAGGTTTTAGAGCTCTTTCCTTATAGTTCCTAAAGCATTCATTGCTTCTGAGAAAAAAACATTTTAGCATGTGCTATTTTTGTTATTCTAATTAGAAAAAAACAGCTGGTCCTGCGCAGCTCTGACTGTAGTCTTTTTCAACACATTGTTCAGATTTTTTTTTCTCTGTCTCTGTCAAGCTACAGGCTCCCACCTCGTCTCATCCCACCCGAGCCAGCCCCAGCACACCTGCATGCGCAGCCCTCAGCATCGCATCTGCCAGGGAACAAAAAGAAAACACTTTATTGGTCACAGGACGCGTACATCCAATTATTCCTATTAGGAATACGTATATTCACAAGTAACTGGAAGTGACACGGGGCTAATGGCCAGTAGCTTCGTTTTCCATTCAGAGGTATTTTTTCGTGTCTTTAGCATGCATTCTTTCTCATACATATAAACCAACTTAACTGCTTTCATTTTTTTTTCTAAAAAAAAAAAAGGTAATCAGCCTTCACTTAGGATTTTGATATCTGTAAACGTGTGTGCCTACAAATAATCATTGAAGCTGATCAAAGTCACACTCTCTGTTGCTATGGTAATGAATCCCCATTTTGTTTACGGATGGGTATGCGCCACATGACAAGAAATGATGTCAGGTGGAAAGCTGAGATAAATTAAATTTGTGGTCTGAAGTTATTAACATATGTTTTGTGTGAGTGTGTGCATGTGTATTAACTAAGAAAAGGAAGATCCAGAAAATTCTGTTCTTTTGAAATGACAAGGAAACACAGCGCTTACAACATAAATCACGGCGTAGTTTATTCTAGTTAGATGAAAGAGACACAGAGTGGTTGGGGCAACGGCGTTTCTGTGGCACATCCAGATCAATGGAGCTGTTCTGTAAGAGTCCTCCTCGGTACTTAATTTCTTTGCCCGTTCTTTCCTCCTGTTTGCAATTCCATTTGTTGATTGGATTGCTTTTGCAACTGTCCCTGACTTTACCTATGTGGCGTTTGTCCGAATGGAAAGTCAGAATTTATTTCTAGCTTAAAGTAAAAAAGTCATTACATTTATTTACAAATAATTACACAAATATTATTCTTTTGGAAAGCAGATGAATTTATACAATAAATATTAATTGTATTTCAAAACAAGTGGTATAATACACCGATAATTTTGAAACACGCTTTGAAGGCCTAAAAGCGTGCGATTAAGATGAAAATCTGTGTGTCCGTCTGTCAGAGTTTCCTTCTGTTTGTGCGGCATTTCCTCTAATGCCCACGTTCTTTGCTGGTTCTTGCAGGAGAGTGGCCTTTTCGGGTCAGAATCAAATGCAGGTAGGTGTTGGGGAAAATCAAAAGCCTGTAGTCAAAGTAATCATTAAAGGAAATTTGTTTCTATACAAATTTTGGCTACGACAGCCTTCTCCTCTTAAGCTGTATATGTATGTGTATGCATGTACATATGCCTTTGGAGAAAGTGATTGAATGCATTTTCCTAAAAGACAGTGTACAAGCTATTTCACAAAGTGTGGGTGAGAAGCTGTTTTTATCAACAGTAATTTTCTTTTCCTGGTCATGTGTTTACATAAAAAGCATAACAGAAATGCCTTCAGCCAGCTGAGACTTCGCTTTCCCTGACTTTCGGCTCCTCTTCTCCTTACGTCAGGGTCCCTGAATGAAATCCCGCTGCCGTCAGTGGAGAAACTCGGCGAGTTTGGCACGTTTGGGGTTACAGGACGGCGACCATGTAACAAAAAGCAGGAGCCAGCAAAGGGAATCTGTAGTCTTGCTGGTTCCTGAGAGTACGAGGGACTTTGTCCTGAATTAAGTAACTTGAGCGTCTGATAAATTTTCCTGAGGAATAAATTGCGTTAATTCTTTTTTAGAGGGTGTAGGCGTTAGCTAAGCGAGGCAACAGAAACGAGCATTTATGGAAACTCTTGTACGTGATAACGTCGGAGGGGCAGGGCTGTTAGATACAGCAGAGCTGGGGAACTACCGACAAACTTGGCCGGCGCTTCCGTCTTCAAGCAGACTGAAACAACGCCGGTTCTTTATTTTCCAAAGTTTGGCTCGTGGAGCATATTCCTACGCAGAATATTAGGCTAGAAAAATATTAGAAACACAGAATATTAGACTGGAAACAGAGACTGCAGCAGTTATATTGCTCCAACTATATCTATAACAAAAAAGCGCTGAAGATGCATTGATATTTTTGTACATTTATATGTTGTTATTTAATATAGCATCAACACTGAATTTGTTACTTTGAACGCTGCAGACCATTTTTCTGTTTCTTTAGAAATATAATAATCTCTCTAATTCACGTGCCATGTGGTGGTGTACCACCTAGCAATAGGTGCGTAATTGAGGGCAGAATTTGACCCTTTGATTCTGTAAATCACATATGATCATTACAGAAGAGCTCAGATCTTTAGACGTTGTATGATTGCCAGCTCACCAGCCACCCTTCCTTTGTCACATTATTTTTTTAGAGTCTGACACTCTAATGAAAGCAATACAAAAGGCTGCCAGAGCCCAGCTCAGAATGCCCAATTTGCTTTGACTGCCATTTTAGAGAGCAAAAGTGTGTTCCATTATTTGTATCGATATTAGGATGAACTTAGAACGGCAGATCTTCTGGAGAGGGGCTACACCTTTAGTTTCCTTTAAAGGTTTGTGCACGTCTGTGGTATCACGTAAATAATAGTTCAATAGTAGGGAAATTAATGCATTGCCGAAGGTGGACTAACAGACTTCTGTTGGCTCCGTGGAGCACTAGGATTTAAGCATTACTCAATTTTCAGCCCATACACCTAAGCGATAAGATTTCAGAAGATTTTGTGTATGTCTTTGTGTAGAGGAGCTGAGAAAAACTCATTTTCTTTAGCCCAAGCTTCTAGAATAATCCACGGTACATCCAGTCGTACTCATTACCTGATGTCTGCTGCAAGGAGAGAAAGTGTGCTTTTTGGCACCCTGTTTTGAAAATCTTGAATTTCTTTTCCTTCTGTCTTTCTCTGCCACAAACTTTTTCTGTCCTCCTCATCCGAGATACTTGGGGAGAATGAGAGCATTGAAGCAAGCTTGTCAAACGTTAACCTGATAAAGCAAAGGCTTGGAAATGCATTTTGTTCCCTGGAGAGGCTGTATTATTCTGAGGTGCCCTCTGCTATGTCAAGAGCTAAAGATGCTCCATGAACCACACCTTGGCAAAGATGAGTGAGACCCTCCCTTCGAAAGGCTTAGACCTGTTGAGCATCCTTTTCATCATTACAACATACAGCACACCGGAGCGTCTCGGATTAATCATCTCTTCCCACAAGTAGAATTTCCTTTTGTTAAGACCTTAGGGAAGCTAAATTTTTCAAACTACACACTGGATGGGACTGAAGGGTTTTTTTATTTCCTTTGGAACCCCATTCACAGAAGCAAACCTCCAAGTTTAAACTTAAAAAACAGAGGCAGCGAGGGTTTCAATTCAGAGAAAGAAAGATGCATCGGTCCTGAGATTCTGTGAAGATCCTGCATTCTCCCGAGTGCTGGAGAAATTTGTGAAACTCATTATCTTCCAGTCCAGCATTTTAAAGAAATCCCTTACTATATATATCAAATTTAGATTTGGCATACGTGTCTGTAACTAATACTAGAACTCTAAAAATGATCTCGTTAATCATCACTTCAAAACAATGCTTAGATATTCTTAGCGGTGGGGTTTGGTTTTTTGCGATGAAGTCGATTGAGGCTTCATTTTCTATGTGGGTGTTACCAATGACATGCACAGATCTTGAGCCCCAAGAGATTTCTTCTGAGACGTGCCACCGAGAACCTATTGCTGCACGTGAAAAATTGCTTCTACCATTGTTGTTCAACATAGAATTTTCTGACTTCAAACATGTTTAAAAAAAATAAAAATCCCCTCCCCCATAGCCCCGAAGTTTTACTTTTCATTCTGAGAATTAGCATGTTACAACGGAATCTGAAATTCAGTTTATGAAAATGAACTCAGTCTTATAAAACTAGGTATGCAGAGCTTATAAAGAAGTTGGGTGCACGGAGTAAATTCATATATGCAGCACAAAGTTAGGCCACCATATGATTTATTGGGTTCATTTGCTTCCCTTTTCTACATTTATTCTGGATCTTTCTATTGTTTTTCTTCCAAAAGGAATACAGTGCAGCAGATTCATCAGAGGCCATTATTTACTGATTCTGTATATTGTTTTCGTAATGGTTGAACTCAGCAATTCATGAACTGATTATTGAGTTTTAGCAAGTGGCTAATGAATCATTGATGCTGGCTCAGGGAGAAACAGATTCCTCATGTTTCTGCAATTCTGCAGGTTTCCACCACATTTCACAACCACTTTCATTCATTTCATTTATTTCATTTATTTCTTCCCTATCTTCCTCTCTTGGAATATTACCTTCCAAAATCCCAAAGCCAGTGCCCACTCGCATCGCGTCAAGTGTTTTTCACTAGTAGGTTAGTAACCCTCTGTTGGCTAAAAGTAGATCTAAGAAAGAACCAACAGGATTTGCAGATTTCATGAGGTCTCATGCGAATGAGAAACTATCAATAAACTTGAAGTCATTATAAATCAGCTCCAAGATGGCACTAAAATAATATGCAATTTCAAATGAATGATTTTTAAAAGTTAGCGAAACAGAATTCTTGATGAATATAGCATAATGTATTCTTTGCTTGTTATGGAATAGTAATGAATTATTATTAAAGATACTCTATTATAGTTGCAACGTAGCAGCATGGAAACTTTAATGGTGGCCTGCAAAAAGGCTCTTTCCATTCCCATTTTTATCTTTCAGCTTTTTGAAATGCATGTCCCTACAGAATTGTTACAAGATAATAGAACTCAAAGATTTATTTCCGATAAAAGGTTTAAATTGCAACAGCAAAATATAATAGCCCAATAACAAGACTGAATAGATATTAAGATAAAGAAGAAAGAAAGAAAGAAAAAGGCCTAGACTTATTGCTTACCTGCCTGTTCGTGAAAATGGATCCATCATATTGCAGCTTGGTAGTAGCTCTCTATAGCCTGGATGCTGGAATTCAGGAGGGAGTTAGGCTTTGTTCGCTGGTTGCATTGCAATAGTAACAGAAGACTTTCCCGAAAGTCATTTCAGCGTGGATTAAGCCTTACTTGTCACCTTCACCTCTCCCGGAGAAGAAAACTAGATTTGTCATAATCTGCCAAATTTGGTTTGTTTTCCTTTGGACTAAACTCTTACTGAGAATGGTAGAATTTCTTTTCCTGTGGCAAAGTCGAATAACATTTGTGAACTAAGAAGATCCAGAAGTACACATTAAAGATCACGCACAGGTTTTGAGGACTTATTTGTAGTGATACCTCTTTTGAAGTCGGATCTTCGTTGTCATCCATACCATTCTTACACTAGTGGAACCATTGTTTGGATGTCTGGTTAGGGCAGTGTCCTATATTTTACCTTGTGAATAGATGTGCTTAGAAGACGAAGTTTGGATATTCCTTTTAGTAGGTTGCGAGAATTTTTTTTAAGCGAAAATGTAAGTATTTAATGAGAAAAAAAATGTGTTTCAGTTAATGTAATTCATTATATTGCCATGAGAGCTGCAGGGAGTTGCAGATAACGTGTGGTGGTCTCAAGTAGGCTCACTTTCCTCGGGTGCTATGTCGCTCTCTCGAGTATTGGGGTGTGCGCTCTTCTGCTCTTGCTCTAGCTCCTCCCCCCGCCCCCCCTGTTCTAAGTCGAGAGGGGCACTCTCCTCATGCGAGACGAAATCTTATTGGAGGGCTCGGTCTGTAGAAAAGATGAGGAATGAGGGGAATGAACCAGAATTATATGCAACAGAAAACTTGGCAGGCTAGAATATTTATGGTTTTGATAATACTTTTCTTCCAGTCTTGCTCATAACACCAGTTCATCATCAAAAGCAACTTGAGTGAGTTTAAAAAGTCAATTTTCTGTAGTTTCTGTTGGAACTTTCCAAGCAGCTCTTCTTACAGTTCCGTAGTAAACACGTGGGTTTTGTGGTTCTTCTCGTGATTCAACACCAATCACCATTTTGATCTTTACGAAATGTGAAGATTGCCAGGGGCTGATGTAAAGAAATTTTCTGCCTCTCGCAACCCTCTTCTCTGAAATGAGAGCACTGGTACCATCTTAAACCCCAAAGAACAAAAAGCCTGATTTTCCGAAGAGTGAAATTATCCTGCTTTCCCAGGACAGGCAGTAGCAGGTACCCATGGATAGGCTGAACTGTTTCCTCTCATCTTTTTTTTTTTTTTTTCCTTCATATTTCTATTCACAGAGACTGTCTGCCATGTGTGGAATTTAACTGCAGTTAATAAGGTCTGACTGGAATTTTCCTGAGCAGCATCTTTGTCAGATTTGTTCAAAATAAGTGAGAGAAGATATTTTATATATTTTATATATTCTCTTTCTATAGATTAAAAAAATGAGAAAATCCTTTTTAAAATTAGGAAGTAAATAAATATTTTGCAGTGTTAAAGCCATTGTCTTTTTCAGTATGATAGATCATTGGAGTAAGTTACATTTGTGATGTACATACATTTTTCAGGACAAAGACCGTGAAAACTTATGGGAACTTTATTTCAAGAGCTGGTGCAGATAAAATACCTGGATAGTTTTTCAGGTGTATTTAATCCCGCTGAGGAGTTAAGTTGAAGTGTTTGAACAATTATATTTGAGAAGATACTTTTTTTTCTTTTCAGAATAATGAGATGAAAAAAAATATCTGTGCAATAGCATCCCACTGTATTGCGCTGCAGACTTGGAGAGAGTATTGTATTCCAACTCCGCGCAAACCGCAGGAGCAGACCACATATCAGGCGTAGAACAAACCACCACAAAAGAAATCCCCCAAAGTCTGAGCAGAGGCTGTTAGATTATAGCGGAGCGGAGCCGACGCGCAGAGCCTCGGGGATAGATCCTCAGCCGGGATAAACAGCTCAGCCGAGGGGGGTGCTGGAAATGGGGTGGCTTACGCCGGCCGAGCACCCGCCCCTCCGTGCCGGTGCTGCCTGAGACAAGTTTGCTCGAAACTAGACTTGCTGCAGTTTTTAAGTAACTAAAAGCCAGTCTTTTCAGGTGTTTAATACTCTTCTGTTCCAAGCTCGCTCTGTGCGTATGCTGAGTTTGATAAACAAGGCTGACAGACAATTTACTTGTCGACTTTCTCCCCTTTTTCGAGAGCTGCTTTCATGGAAAGCTGCTTGGCCGCGTGGAAGTTATGGTAATGCAAATAAGCCATGCAGTCTTTCATGCCGATATTCCCTTCTTTCTGCTTTTGTCCAGACTGGTCTGTGTACCGAGAGAGGTGAGCTATTAATATTGCCTTTTTACAGCTAAATTATCTGACTCCAGAATTGTTCGCAGATTCTATTAAAGACCCCTATGGAGGATTGCTTCTACAAATAGGCATTTTAATTCATCCGGGTACACTAAGGTGTTACCTTCCTTTCATTAATAAAATGGAAACTCATAAAGAAAACCAGATTATCCTGAATTTATGATCAAGTAATTTTGTTTCTCTTAGCTCCGGTAATAATTGTGGAACATTATTTCCTTGTTTCTTTTCCTTTCTCCTTCATAGACCTAGACAATTTTAATTTCTCATGTTTATTTATCTTTTTTCCCCTTTTAATTTGACAGGAAAAGCTATCTAGGACCCCAGGAGGCAAACACTGAGAGTTAGGAATTGGTCCTTCCCATCTCCACTTTAATGAAATAATAAGTAATTGGTTCATATTACCAATGCTTTAGAAATTCTAGGTTATTCTTTTTGTGTTCTATTTTAAAAATTCTCAGATTGGTAGTTTCTGGCTTTATTTTTAATACATATTTTGTATTTTTTTTCTGACATTTTGTCATCCACACTGTGAAGTGATTAATCTTTCTCATTGTAACTTCGTAACTTTGAAAATTCCTATACTATTTTTCCCCCTGAAATGAAGCTTTACCATTGTTTGGATCTTCCCTTCCCAAACAGCTCGAGGTGAGCGTTGGTAACAGACCAAAGGAAATTTCCATCCATTTGAGGGCCTTCCCAGGGTTAAATCCCTGCAGGTTTACCAACATCCACCTCTCTCTGCCACTTTCCATCAATGGCAAGCCTGGCTCGCTATTGACGGGTGCCTTTTCGGGGGAAACCTCCTGAATCCGGCTCTTCAGCAGGCAGATCACGCTATGGATCACTTCCCTGCTGCAGAGCGCTTCTGAAGCACCTCTGCAGAGACCACTTCACTGGAGTGACTACTTCATGGACTTAAAATGAAGTGTGCAGAGCTAAATTATCTCGGTAGATGCGTTGGCTAAACTTTCAGTAGTAGGCTGTGCTTCTGAGGTCTCTTAAGAAGCAACTACAGACAGCACCCAGCGCGTTTGCTGACCAGCTGAAGGGGTGTGATCCAGCTGGGTGCAGTACAGCGACATGACGCAAGGGTAATCTCCTTACTCTCCAGCTACATTTCAAAGTAACTAACATGCTGATAAAATTGAAAGCATCTTTGTTTCGTGGGCCTTTTCATTCGGAAATTGTTGAGCTGTCTTAAAATAAAGGAAATAAGATTACAAAATCAAATTTGACCCCCCCTCATTTAAAGTTAAATGAAGTAATCAGATTTTAGTCATGATCTATGAAAAATGGCAACAAAAGCGGGAGAGACATACCTCTATTCAGAAACAGACCTCTGCCGCAGAAAGAAAATCTTCCTCAAACCACTTTTTTAAAAAAAATTTTTCAAAATGCTTTTGATATTCTTTCCTTACTTGCCTACAGGATCATAATTTTCTCTTTAACACATTTTAAATGGTTCTTGAGTAGTTGCTGGGGTACGTGATTCATCTCGAATTACGTCCAGTTCTCACCGTTGTCTGAGAATTGTTGCTGATGTCTGTTGAGATTACAACTGCGCTCTGGTTCATGGAAAACTCCAAGTATTTTCTAAGCCAAATTTTAAATATCTGTTTAGTGGGCTGTTTTTTCCAATATCATGACAGTTATACTAGGCGTAGAGTACGACCTAATGGGCATCTGCTCTAAAGCTAGCGGTGGTCAATGCCTATTTCAGTACAACAACGTAAAAACAGTTTTACTGGTTATCATACGATTCTATATCCACGAGCTATTGCTGAGTTAAAAATGAATTTTCTTTATTTCAAAAATTGTTTCCTTTAATTAGTGGCGTTCATTATTTTTGATAATCTCGTAGCAGAGCAGCAGTTTATGAATATGGCCTAATCTCTCTTAATGTCTCTGTTGGTATCACAGACATTTCACTCCTCTTTCTAAATGAAATCTTTCTTGCTTACACATTCTTAACCTGCTCAAGCATTGAAAGCCAATAAACTACAGAGTCTCTTAATTTAGAGTTGCTGAAGTTGCTGAACAGAAATATTTTCAATTTGATATTACTTCCGTGATACAGGAAGCAAGAGCATGAAAGCCCAGACAAAGCGTTCCCGGAACATGGACTGAAGATTTGATTTCTTTTTTCCTCCGTTAATAACAGAGTGTGGAAAAGAAGAGTTAGGGATGATACTCTAACATAGCAAATCCTGGAGCAAAAAATAATCATGTTTTTGCATTTCATTTATATTATCTTAAGAACAGGAACAGAAAATACTTAATTAAAGGTCCCCTGTACCTGTGAAAGACCATAAACCTGACACTTCTTCAAACTGAGTCAATGAGAAAGTTCTGACTTAGTGGGGAATTAGGCTAGGTCCAGTAGCATCTAAATATCATTTGTCGGTCGTGCATCTTAAATACCATCAAGATATTTCCTCTGGTTTATAGGTGGGGTAGGTAAAGCATGTAGGTAGCAAATCAATTGGGTCAGCGTCCTCAATAGTCACACCTGAGATAGTGTCAGCACCTTCCCATCTGGTCCATCCTTATGCCATTGCTGGCTCTTGGTGGAAGAATGAAGATGAGTCTCAGCCGCGCTTTCTTTGGCAGGAAGTAATCCCACTGCAGATTTTTTTTTTTAATCAAGGTAAAGTGGGGTAAAAGGGTAACACGCTTTTCAAAAAGGAAATAAAAATGTAAAGCTTGAGTCAAAGATCCACCTTACTGGAATGGGCTTTGTTTGTCCTATTTTACTGTAAGCATATGATGTACATAAGTAATTTTAAATAGAGTAAATTTGGCTCGGCACATTAATACAAATGAAAATATTGTTGACAATTGAAAATCACGAGACTAGGGAAATTCAGACAGTTTTGAGAATTTTCTGTTTAAGTATTATTGCTTTCAGACTACGCTAAGTTCTGAAATTAGTCTAAAAAAAATTAATTGGACAAAACGCGAGGTAAATATTCCATCATTTTTCCTAATGTGATACACAACAGAAAGATGCACGTAAATCAGTTATTCTGCCTCTAGTACGTGTATTGCATCAAGTTCAGCTTCCTGCAAAATGACTTAACCTGCACAGAGCAGAGAACATTTGCCGCACGTACGATGAACTTCATGGCAGAGAAGCAAAAGTAATTTCCCTAATGACTGGTTGAAAATCTTGAGATCTGCAGAGCATCCATTTTTTATCTCTGGCAAAGCATCCATGATCTCTGTTTGCCTATTTATGACACTGCAGTATATGACAAAGACTACTGCATCATGCAGTGTTGAAACAAAAAGCACATGTCAAAACTCAAGTAGGAGTCTTTGAAAGGTCTCCTGAGGAAGAAACGTTCTGTTTTGTAACACAGCCTTGCCCTGAAAATGTCTCTGTAAAACGTGTCCTAAGGACTTATAACACTTTATGTAGTCCAAATGCCCTCGCATTTATTCCCAAACACATTTAAGCGCACGGAAGCTTCTGAATTGCAGGTATGATTATGTGTAGCTGCTGAAATCTTACGTTTTAAAATCCCTGACAACAGAGTTTGACTGCCACAACGGCCGCGCTGCCGTGTCTCCCGTCGGGCTTTCCCGGCCCTGCTTTCCCCCTCCGCTTGGCCCTTCCGTCCCGGGGGGACGCCGAGCAGCATGGTGCCAGGCGAGGTTGCGGAGGCAAGAGCTGCCTGGTGTGGGGAGATGGTTCCTGCGCTGTGGTACAGGGAACGGCAGCGCTGGTCCGAGGGGGCGGGCAAGTAGCGCCAGTGCCTTCTGTGCCAGCCCCGCTCGCTGCCGTGGATCCCATACAAATTACAGTGGTGGATTTACAGGTCATTGGCTGAGCCTGGCCCAGTTCCTGTTGATGTCGGCGCAAAAGTTTTCTTTCATTTACTTGCGGTAGGGTTAGCCCGTTAATGAGTAGGCCCCTGAGTGTGTTTAGAAAGCGTGCAGTTAGTCACCAGCTCTAAAGGAGCGTCTATGTTTGTCTACAAAATTCTTTAATACATCTTTGTAATTACAAGAAGGTGAGCGCTTCAAAAGTTTCTTCTTTGTTGTTAGATGACCAGGCTTAAAAAGCGCGCCAACAGCGTTACATTTTCTCCACGAGGTGTTTGTACTCTCTCTTTTTATACCTGCATACAAATCTAACCCAGTAACTGTTATTTCTAAGGAGTGTACAAGGCACTAAATAGCTGCGTATACTCCCGCCGTGTCGTCACGTTGCTGCGAATCACAAGCTAATTACTTCAAAGTTTAGAATCTGTTCTCCTAGAAACTATTGCTCTTTTATTCCCAGAAATATAATATCATCGTAGGTGATCAACAGCATTGTCATTGACAGTCTCCCTGTTCTTATTTAGCTATTGATGGCCTTCACCGTAGGTTGGATTCTGTGTGCAGGGAGTGACAGGTACCCACGCGCGGTTTGTGTGAGCGGTAAGTGTCAACCAACGGGGAGCACTCTGGGGATAACATGGCAAATTCAAATTCGTATGGCCAGCCAGTGCCAGTGCAAATAGTTCTCATGTATCTCACACGAGACATTAGGCGGGTATTTCTGCTGTTTACGTCTCGTCCCGTCAGCTGGAAAGCTCCAAACTGACGGACTGGTTTTGAGAGAATACGAATAGCTCTTGTGCTGCGGCCAGCACCGCTCCCGTTGGCCATACCGCAACCGATGGCCGTGGCTGCGTGTGTGCAGGGGCCGACAGCATAGCTGACTTCCCACCAAATCTTACTGGATTAGCAGTATTTAGCCTCATCAGTCCACCGAGTACTGCGGAATGCCTCGCGTAAGGAAGGAGCAGAGTGGCACAGATTTCATTCTCTGCGCTGCTGGTGTACGTACACACAGTCATCAGTCCCATTCCGTACTTCTCAAAAATATTTGTAGATGTTACTTTAAATAAACATTTAGCTGGTTCATTATGAAATCTTTATATAAATTTAATCTTCTATAAGATGTTAAAAATCTTTAGAATTCATCAGCATGTCTTAATACTTGTGCTTGGCTAATGTTTTACATTTATAGGAGTTTTAAAAGGCAGGTGCAATGTGACATATCACAAGAAGCAAATTAAACTCTTGTAAAGCACAGCTGGAATGCTAAAAATGTGTATTTGTAATTTAAATATGTGACACCATCACACTGTAAAATCAGTTCATAATTAGAAAACATCTGTTTTTTTCCAATATGATGTCTAATAGTATATTTAAATAATTTAGAACGCAATAAGAGGGAAAAAAAAAAAGTCGAGCTATAGTAAGTGGTTCAGGACATTTCTTTTCTTTTGTTTAAATGTCCTCCTCCAGATCTTTAAGTAACCCATCATTTTGAAGCTAATTCTTGGTTCACTTTATAATCACCATTGATGAAATACATATGCCAAACATATGTGCTGTTATAACCTTATTGTCAGTCAAGAAACAGGTTTTGTAGATGCTATTGTTAAGAAGGATTTACACACTGTCACGTTGCTGGTTTTTTTCTTTTTTGATTGTCGGAGAACTGTGAGTTTAAAGTTGATTATTTTAACAGTGAAATTTACATGAATACATATATATATAGTAAACACAGTGATGTCTGAAGAGTTTATGATACCTGGAAACATACTTAAAGTAGATTAAATGCTGACTTAAAATGCGTTGGGATCAATTCAAGTTTAACTAATAAAGTTTGAACAAAACCACAACTTCTCAAATGAAGTTAACATGGTAGATTAGCCACACATCTGTCATTAGCGTTCGCGTAGGAGGGTATTTATATCGGTGTGATGAAAATCCTAATGGATGTTTTTATCCTGCCTGAAGTGTGCAAGCAGAGCGTTCCCCTAGTTTATTGGCAGTAAACTCCGTAACCTTTCTCTTGCTGTTGCCTAAGCATCTATTTAGGATAAATAGAGGCCGTACGTTCCTGAACAGCTTTTGTGGTCTTTTTTCATGGGCGTACATGTATAAATGCTTGAAAGTCTTCACACATACGTGCTAATGCCTAAAAAGCAGAGCAGGCGCAGCAGTGCCGTTCGGCGAGGTTTTTCCGCTCAGTAGCTGGGCAGCGGCGTTAGTGAGTGCTGCGAGGTCCCTCCATCAGCTCTTCCCTGGGATGGGAACCTGCCGGAGGAAAGACGTGTTCACTCTGTGTGCTTTGCCTTTTAAATGAAATTAATTTTTGCCCTGGAAATGAGGAAAAAAAATCTAAAACTAACTTTTTGAGGGCTAGAATACCTAAAGTTAATGCGCTGCAGTTTACATGCATCTATGTCTCAATCGTCTTTTATCAACCTTTGCTGCTGCAGCCCACCGCAAGCTTTTCATCAGTTTATGCATTGTGCGCCAGGGCAAATAATGACAGAATATCTAGCTAAAGAAGGGGTACTTAATCAGCAATCAAGATTCAATTTGTTTTAATTTTAGCAGGTGTTTGTGAGGTACATTGATGGGAGAGATAATATGTACTGCTTTCATTAGCTCTCTTGTTTTTGTGCTTGAACATTTAAGAGCCAGATGTTCGGAGGTGAGCTGATCAGAATATTAAGTCTCCAGAGGTTGGTTTCCATAGTGTTTTACATTCCTTTCTTTATCTCCCTCAGTTCACCCTGAGCTATGAGGTGCAAGTGCTCGCAATGACAGCCTACATCTCTGCTTCCTATTCGACTAACGCTTCAAATTAGTCTCATTTTCTGTTTAAAAAAAAACACCAAAAAACCAAAACCAAAACAAACCCCAAACCCCCCAAACAGCACAAAACCTACCAAGAAATAAACCCACAGAAAACATCTTTAGTCTAATAACCTGCAATTAATTCTTGGTCCTTGGGTCAGACTCATTGCTCGCTTAGAACTAGCTTAGAATTATTTGTTTAGTAGCTGGTATTTGGCCAGGATGTTTTACCTCAGTAAAAACCTGACAAAGTGACAAAGATGATGCCGTCATCTTCTTAAGTTAAATATCTAATCTAGATCATTTGTCTGTTTTGGGGGAAAAAAGCAGCAGCTGTAATGTCAGGGTGCCGAAGGTGCGAGGGGACTGCAAAATGGACAGTGGGAGTAGCTTCAGTCAGTAGGTGTTCTCTCAACGAAAGCGTACCAGCTGTATTTGAATATCACAGGGGTTTGATGAGATAAGGTCCTTGACAGAATGCACGGGAATAGACGATAGGATTGTAAAAGAAAGGCAACTTAACCCCTCGGTTTGCGTTTTTAGCCCAACAGGTAACGTCAGCAGCCCTGGCTCAGTAGCTGCTGCAGGAATAAGTCAGTATTCTCCTGTCTGATAAACTCCCCCGACGTTGTGATTGCGATTTCTTTCGGTAGAGAAAAACAAACCCAGAACTGAAGAGTTAAAGAGACCCGCCATTGGCAAATGCTATAATGTTTTCCCTCGCTATTAATTGTTCTCTGTTTACTTTGATGCTCAAAGATTGCCCTGTTTTACAAGCGTATTTTCTTAATTGTGTCACCTTGTACTGTAAGTATGTCAGAGGGGAAACATTTGCAAGTGATTAGATATGGACCTTTGTGTCACCAAATGTATGAGGTACATACCCTTATAGGATATAATTGTGATCTTTTAATATGCGGCCATTGACCCGGACTTGTTATTATCTATTATAGTTTATAATAATGTATCTCTTTATGATTAAATGATGATGCCCGGCAGAACACTATGATTAGCATTTCAGTTATTTATAGATTATGTCAGAGCAGTAATAAACATAAAATGCTGTTAATGTGTGGCTAATGAAATCTGGACATGAACAAGTTTATGAATTGATATAATTCATTTGAGTGTTCTAACTGAGCTGCTGGTTCTCGTCATAATTCAAAAGCTTAGCAGGGTTCACCGATTAGGTGGTAGACTAATTTGCTACAAAAAGTCAATGGGTTTTCATCGTCTTGGGCTATCATACACAGCATGGCTGATTGCATAAGGACTATACAAAGTAATTCTCATAAATATATTTATTAAGCTTAATATGTTTTGTGAGGTTAGGATGGAATCAGCTAGTGCACAACATATGTGGAACAAAATCACAGTGTGTTAGATACTGAAAAGATACGTTCAGTAAAATCATTCAGGACCGGATCGATGAGGGAGTTATTTGAATTTTAAAAAGTGAGCAATTCAATATCAAATATAAATGAGAGCCATAAAGAACGATTCAGATGATTGACTGAGTGTGCTCGACATTTATTTTACTTTGGCATCATAATTTCATTTCATGCTACAAATACAGTTTTAAACTTAGGTTACTTAGGGCGGAAATCGCCGAGTCTATTTGCAGAGCTAATGGCAGCACTGCTTTTCTGCGGCTGGGAAACACCGAGCCACGTCTCGCGCCAGCGTCTCTCTTTCCGCTTTCAGCTGTGGAGGCTACTGACCGCTACCTCTCCTTTTAGAGCACTGTCCTGGGATACCCACGTACGCCGAGTCCTCCTCGTCAACAAAGGTGCCCCTAGCTTTTACAGGATATCAGTTTGGGTTTGGTTTGGCTTGGTTTTGTTTTAACCAGTGTAAAACTAGTGTATTGCATGTCATTTCCTCGTTGGGGTCGATTTTTCATCAGAGTCTGTCAGTTCGTTGCTTTCTTCCTCCTCTTCCCCGGGACGGCATACTTCGCTCTCTCCCATGCTCCACCCTCTTGCATCAAATCCACCACTGGTTTAATCAGGGTTGAATTCACGAGCGGAATCCTTGATGCTACGCAGAAATGCTGTTCCAACCAACTTATAGTCCCTGTATAATTCTGTTTTTTTCAGTATCTTTGTCTTTTCCAAAATGCACTATTTCAGAACCTTTTGTTTGAACATCTATGCACAAACTAACTAGGCTCCTTTACGAAGAACGAGAGTCTGTTATGGGCTTGTGTAGAACCTCGACTGCATTAGAAAACCACTTAGGTAAGGTAAATAGCTGAACCTTTTTTTTAATCTATAATCCTAACATACACAATAAAATTTAACAAAAAGTATTAATGGATCTTAAAATACTGTAAAGAAACAAGCCCAAAGAATCGGAAATTATTTGGTTGTTGTGCTTCCTATTTAAGAAACTAACAGGTTTAGTTATGAGATTGTGACCCTGGGACAGTCTTGTTAACAATAACATTAATCACAAAATTTTCAAGTTTTTCTTCTTCCATAAAAAAACCCGCTATGTAGTTATTAAAGGGAGAGAGGGAAGTGCTGTTTGAGAACACAGCTACACAGTTGTATAATCATTTCTTCCTATAACAAGAGTCCAGACAGAACCCTTTTATATTCTCCTCTCACATTTGTATCTTGACCTAACACGTGATCCATAGGAGGCCCTGCACTTTAATCTTCGCTATCAGCTTTTTCTCTGTTGCTTCCCAATATCACTCACATTACACATATTCCTTCCTTGCATTCCATAAATCTTTGTCTTGTCCCTACAAAAAAAAGCCTTGCGTCATCCTACACCCTGCACCCCACTCGCTCCTCTCCCTCTTCCCAAGCCAGGGCCTTGCAGCTCCTTGGGAGATTTAGAAACAGGTTCAGATGTTTTTCCAAAGATGTTTTAAAAGAAAAGATTAAAGATGCAATTTTGACGCCCCCGTATATGTTACGTGCTCTGGAATGTGGTGTGTGAGCTGAGGTGGAATGGGAAGGTTCCAACACAAGCCAGGCTCGCTGTGCCCGTGAGCTTCGCGCTCTCAGCAGGTCGTCGGACGGGACCCCCCAGTTTATGCTGCGGTTTGGGAGCACCGTGTTGGTGGTGTAGGAGGATTCCCCAGGTTATGATGCAAACCAGTGTTCTCTTGCAGGTGGCAGCTCTGAGGTTACTTGTAGCACCGAGACTGTGAGGACTTTCAGTCTTTGCGTGTTCTTGGTGGGAGCTGGAGCTGTCTCGTGATGCTTGTGCGTGTGTGCGCGTGTCTGCCTCTCTCCTAGAGACAGCCCGTTTGACGGGCTTTTCTCTGGGCTTCCCTGCTTTGTAGAGGCAGTGAGCTGAAAAATTCCTAGGTCAGAAAAGTCCTTCCCCTTAGCAAAGCGTCCTTCCTGTAAGATCCAAAAAGAGAACCTGTATCACATCTGTTTGCTATCTGCAATGTCAGATTTTGTATGATTTTCCCCCCCACTGTTTATTTTAAACTTCTTCTTAGTTAATTAAAAATGCAGTTGATATTTTTTTCCTGTGTCGCAAATGAGAATGCTAACATTTCATTTATAAAGTGATATGTGGTTCAACTTCTGCTCTTGATATTTTCAAGAGGCCAGTGATTAAAAAACCTATGTGGAATATGCTCTATTATTGCCCTCTCTAGGCATTGTCGCATAAAACCTTAAAGGTTCTGGTGCTAAATCCCCAAGGCAGCATTTTGATACATGCCAGATGTTCACTCACGGGAGAGATAAATGTTTAATAATTTTTGCTATTGTTACTGTTTTTACAATGTGTTATACTGCCATGGCTTGCTAAGGCTAAAGCTCTGTTTTGCTGAAGGAACAAGCACGTAATAAGGACGATGTTTACATTTCCATCGTCTTGGTTTTGCTAACAACATGGGAGATTTCAACCCGAAGCACAAGTAGCCCAGTGCTCGCGGGTTGACGGAAGGGTTTCCCTGTGCAATCTGAAATCCTGTTTTGGGGGAGAAAGGCTGCTAAAACCTCCAGTCGGTTTTAGAAGCCTCAAACTTCATTTGGCTGCGAGTAACAACTTACAACCTATTTACACAGATTCCAGTGTCAAGCAACAATATGGGGAAAAAAAAAAGAGAAAGGCTTGACCTGCTATGTTTCTTTATCCAAGAGGAGTGACATTAATCCCATCTGCCTGTGGTGTTTGCACCTTGGATCGCCAGCGTCATAGAGCAATATTCATCTTTGTAAATTAGACAAGTGCCAAAATTTTTAAAAGGAATATTATATATTGAGTGAAATTGATCCCTGTCAAAACGCTGTCAATGTCAACAAAATTACTGTGATTTTTGGAGGTGGTGGGAAATAACAAGAAATGGGATGCATTTTCCCACAAAAATGGAAGTTGTGTGGATAGAAACCTCAAAACCCGATGCAACAGACTGTGGCAGTTTGGATAAAGCCTGGATTCTCAGGTATCTTCTGCGCAACGATGAGGAGCTCCATTGGCAAATACTGCTCCTTCTCTGACACTTCAAGAGCCTGTGCAATACTCGATACACCAATGCTGCACTGTCTCTTTCTGTGAAGACGTTTGAGATCCTCCTGGGTAAATCTGCAGTTGAGGTGCTGGAGCCTGAGGAATCCTGGTTCCTAGGAAGTGACCTTCTTTCCTTCTCCACAAATGCCTTCAGTTCCCGATCGGTCAGCTTTCCCCTCTCCTTCTAGGTGTGTCCCTTGTGGCTGAGCGATATCTGAAATAGTGGCGAGTGCGATTTTCCTTGCATGTCCCACGTCAGGCGGGAGGAGGGGAAGAGCAAAGGAAAATTTGTGCATCTCAAGTGATGAGACACGAGTGTGTCCTAGTTAGCTTGTATATGATCACTGCTCATTTCAAAGAACACCGTTATTGAGAAATGACCTTCCTTTACTAGCCACGAGCATCCTCAAAGAACAACTTTCTGAAAAACAAAGAAAAAGAAAAAAAAAGATTACCTCCTTTGCCTCTCTGCTTGTCCTGAAGGGCGAGCAAGGTAACACAAAACTGAGGATCCAGCTAATTTAAGAAGGATGTTTGCTGAGCTCTTTCTGTCATGCACGTGCACTCTTTCACTTATTCACCTTTCCCACTGCATTATCTTAATGAAATGAAGTAAGCCCCCCCGCCCCTTTCCAGTTCACCCTTGTCTAGAACTTGTCATTCGTATTGCAGATATCCTCAGGCTCTAGATCTTCACTGTTTAGGCACTGAAGACCTAATTCTGCTGTCCTGGATAAGGATGGCAGAGTTGGATCCACATCAAAATCAGAAAAGAGTGTATGAATATAAATCTGTGTCATTTTTCTCCAGGTCAAGCCGATAAAAAGTCATCTTATGCTGTGAAAGGTCATTATCCTCAAGGAATAAAAAACATAGGAATACGGGTCAGCCTGCTTTCAGAATTCAAATGTTGGTTTTAAAATGAAGGAAAAGCTTGGTAATCCGTAAATTTGTCAGTTTGGCATCCTGTGTAGTACATGAAGTAGTCCTTGAGAACACAGAGAAGTATGTAGGTTTGAAGATTTAGTTAACCGAGGGGGCAGTTTGTTAACGAGCAGCGATAATGCAGTGTAAGCGTCCATTTGAACAGGGGCTATCCCAGTCCCCACTCCGAGCGAACTAGATACATCTGGTTTTCCATTTTGCATACGTGATGACTCAGTGGATCAACCGTAACGAACCAATTGTGCGGTCTCTTGCAAGCTGGTCACGTTCTGATGAAACGCCCGGAGTAGTAGTTTGTCCGCTTTTACCTGTCTTCAGAAAATAAAATGCCTCAGCTTTGTTTGGATGGCATAAAACATCCATGGGTAACTTTCTGATTCATCATTCTAACAAACTTCAAATTCTTTGTATAGATTCTGTATGAGGGAAGTATTGCACTTCGGATATTTCCATTAATAGAGGTTAGGCCAATAATTTTCTGGCGTGTTTTGCTGTATTTTCTTTTATCTTACTCCATGCTGAGCGTTAGTCTTGTTCTTGGCATGACGCTTTACCTTGGAAAACATTTTTAATAGCTCTTGTTTCCAAAGCATTCATCTCTACTGTAATGTGACAGAAAAAATGTCTTAGATGATGCAGAAGAATTTATACAAACAAAATAATTTCATATTAAAGTTTTCTTTAGTTTGTCTTGGTATAAACTAGTACAGATCTAAAAAGCGTTTAATAGTGATGTTTTAATTCTGGATAGCAAATAACAAAACAAATTTCTGAGCTAGATTCACCATTCAGTGTAAGCTTCTGCAGATCCTATTAATGTCAATGGATGCAGGCACATTTAGACCGTATCCTCATGTCCTTACTGAGGATATGTTTTATGCTGTGTTGCCAGATAGGTTTGAACAAAGCCAGTAGTTTTCAGAGCAATTTCCCCCATCACGAATCAAACCTGAACAGTAGGTAGTCAAGGAATTCTAAAATTTTCCTGTGTACTTCCTAAATTCGCAGTGCGTAAGCATGGTCAAATTGCTAAATAGGCTTTCAAAATTATCTTTCCAATTACTGATGCCTGAGTGAGTTCGAGAATAAAAGTAGTAGTAATGAAAACAGTAGTAGTAACGATGATGATAAATTAGGGCTCTTGTTCTCGTGATATTTAAGTCAGGAAATGTGACTGTTCCATCTGGCAAGCGAGGCAAACGCAATCTAGGACCCTCAGAGCTGCCCCAGACCAGCCTATCGAGAGGTTAATATTATTTATGCTGTGTTTTTCTTTTTTAGTGTTCCATGTGCAAAAGATACATCATTATTACCTTCCTTTTCTTAACTTACAAATCACATAGATAAAACTAATATAGAAAACAAATGCCTTAGCCAAACAATAATAATGACTCAAGTTGAAACAGCTACAGTAAATGGTAGATTTGCGGTTTTGACTTTGAGCTTTGGTTGGAGGGAGCAGAGGAATGTCATAACCTTGACAAAACGTAGCTGTCAATTTCTGAACTTGCCTGAGGTAGAGCTGGTCTGGACCTGAGTAGCTGGTCCTTGCATGCAGGACCCTCCTGTCCCGTCTCATGGAGGGACTTGCTGGTAGAGGCGCTCGGAAATAGGGGCACTGCAAGATGACTGCCAAAGAGAAGAGAAAAAGAGGCCAAAAACTGGGGAAGCTGCTTGTCTTTGCATGGTTATCTCCAGAGAGCATTTGAAATGCGACACTACTGAACTCAGCCCTGCCGTTTAATTTTATATTTCTTTGTTGGCTGAACTCTGAAGTCATTATGGATTCAAACGCAAAGACTATGTGGCTATTTAGAACCCCCAAATCATGAGAAATGATGGGGAGTTCAAGGATCTGGTAGCTCTATCTTCAGATTGATGATCATCTCAGAATTATATATAAATGCAATACCTCTACTTCCCATTCATTACAGCCCCTGAAATCCTTTTCCTTTGCGCTTACATAGTGGTCATGAGGTTGAGTCCCTTGCAGTAGCAAAGAATGATGTAATGGACATCAGAAAGAGAGAGAGGGAGAGGAGCGAAATGTTTTGGGAATTAGATGATGGAAAATAGTAGGAAGGTGAAGCTGGCATGGCTCGGCTTTTATGACAGAGTACTGTCATAGCAGAAGTGATGTAAATGATTAAAACAAAAGGTGAGTACAGGCAAGCTTACGATTACTTTTTTAATTCTGGATTTTTAATTCAGTTTCAGTGTTTGGATATAGTGAAAGCTGTAGGAATGAATTTCAGATGTTTGGGTTGTCAATAAGAGTGTTACTGTTCTTAGCATTTGCGCCTGTCATAATGTTATCTTTGGGGTTTGTCAGCCCTAGTATGGGAACCACTTTTGTTATCTGCAGTGGATTTGGGTGTTTTTTTTAATCCAGTGAAGATAAGAGCCTGTAGAATCTTAACATCTTCGGTGTGCTAGCTGTGACAAACAGCTACCAAACATTTAGGAGCTGGGATACAACAGGGGGAGTAAATGGCAAGTGGAAATTGGTTCACATTCTGAAAGAATGGTATAATAATTGCTCCTTCTGTAATTCTTTTCTCCTGTTTCTTTTAGTTGTGGGAAGACAGGATTTTATATGTATTAAATATGTTATAGGAAAATTACCTCTGTTTCAGCCAAGTCTGAGTTGATAATTGTGCTGTAATGTATTAGAGCATACAGAGTCCTGAACTAGCTTTTCCTTCCTATATTGAGATCCTTATAATTATGTTAATTAATAAATAATAACTTTGGAGAGAGAGAGAGAATAACGGCGAGGATGCAGTTGGTAGGTACCGTGGGGCTATTTCAGCTGGGAGATGCCTATATTTGGAATATGAAATTTATTTTAACATAACATTTTTTGTGCGTTTTATAACTTACGTATTTCTTCCGCGCGTCTACAAATAAGCATGTGAATATAAAAAAAAGCTATGCATTTACACACTCATTATAGACAGAAGCAGCCAGAGAAGAGAGAACCACATTAGATTATGTGTGCTGTAGAGCTACATAAATGGCTGTGGTCTTAACATAGCTTCTCCTGATTACTGGTAAAAAACTAATTAGGTTTTGTCATTTATTCACTTGGAGTTTTGTCTCATTGAAACCCTGCTACTCTATTTAACCTACTTCTAGTCTGCAAATATCTGCTGCCATGTTATGTTATGCTTTTTTGCTTAAATTAACTCCTGAATAATACAGCATAGCACATACAGGAGAAGGAAAAGTTTTCACATTTTTAATACAAGACTGATTTTATTATATTACTCGAGAAATAAGTTAGATTGCTCTTGCAGTCTCAATAAATCACACATGAAGTCTTCTTTTTTTCTAAATTAAATTTTTATTTAAATAAAAGTGTTATGTTTGTATTTGAACTGACAGCTAAATCTGATAATTAGAGTGCATGAAGTTGGCTTTGATTGGCATTGTAATTGGATTGTCATTGGGCTGAAAACCTATTATCTTTGGATCATGCCCCATGAAATCTGTTGAAGAAACTTTGCTGCCAGTCATTAAAGCCACCATCTTGGCTTACAAATTAGGTTTGAAAGGCTTTTTACCACTGGGAATGTAATTTAAACCACTGCAATTGCACTCCCATTAATTAAAATTATATTAAAATTATGGTTCATTTTCTAAATATTTTTTTCATATTTTATTAGACATACTTATTACTAAATGCTTAACAAATTACATAGCAGAGCTAGTAAAATTATATTTTAAGATAATCCATCATTTCAGCACATGCTACTCAGCATTAGTGGAATTAGTCAGTGTGTTGATCATTAAAGGATACACTATTTATGTTTTTCATTACTGGTTTTCATTAAAAATCAAATATAATTATAAACCACTTTTTTACAAAAAAAACCACAAACATTTCCACTGAAAATTATAATTAATGCGGGTAGAAAATTTAAACAGAATCCACTTTAAAGTGAACTTCGTTTATTAGACTGTTGTTTTCCATGTATATGTTTTCTATATAAGTCATAGTTGAATCTACTAAACTGTATAGAGGCATGAATAGGACAATACTTTTTTTCCGTGTAACATAAAATGACAGTTACGCTGTGATGAAAGTCAATAATGAAGAATACAGGGTAGTAACCTGTGCGGGTTTTGCCATGAGAATTCGGCAATGATTACTTTTAAAATTGCTACAACTTTGCCCTGCAATATAAACATGCAGGCAGAAAAATTCAGAGGAGGAACCTCAGTGGCCCTTCAGCGGGTTCAGGTGGCCACTGGAGGCTGATGGTGCCTGCGTCCCAGGCGTGGCCACGCCACGGTCTTGGGTCTCTTCCTGGGGGCTTTGGTCCGAAGGGGGTGTCCAGCGCGAGTTGGTTCTTAGACCTCTTCATCATCCTTCCATCCATCGTCAGCATGCACAGCACCTGAAACCGGTTCTTCTAACAGCCCGTACAATATTTGCTGCCTGTCTTTTATCTCATCGTAGTTTTTATGTGAATGATACAGATAATACTTCAGGCTATATTAATTAAGCAGAAAGTCGATTCCTTTAGTAGAGTAACATTTCTAAATCCGTTCCAGCAAGACGGAACCACAGGTAAAGTAAGATGAGAATACGCATTTCTAGAGGAAAGTACTAGAATATCAAGCTGGTGCACGGGGGCTGACAGCATTTTATTTTAGAATGAGCGAAACATCTGAAATCTATGGTTCCAGAGATTTTCGTTCCAGCTACTCTGCTGACTATATCGTATTACTTCTCATGTGGTAGTATTCCTTGAGTAGGAAAGCAGCATGTGTCTACAGTTTCCTTTAGGACACTGCATCCTTATTTCCAGTAAGGTGCTATCGGGGAACGTGGATCTCCAGTCTGGTTGCCGGCATGCCGTGGCTTTGCAGTCATCTTGCAGCACTACGTGGAGCTCTCTACGGGGATTATTTTATTTTTTTTTGTTCCTACGTGAGGTACTTCATCCGCAGAGGTACCTCATTGCTCAGCAAGTCAAGGCCTAGAAATTCACTTCTTTTAAGGTTATGATTCCCCACTCGATAAACCCCAGTGGGATTCCATCTGAAATCCCTGGAGTGCTTTAGACTCCCCATGCTACCTCTTTAGTCTGTGAAACCACTGAACTCCATTATAAGTACCATTTTCAAATGAAGCGTATATATTTAGACTTGACTTCAGCTGTTCCCATGTGTGAATTTGCTTACTCTGTACTGCTTAAACATTGTTCTATGCGATAAGAAATTCTACATTTTTCTTCCTAAGAGGATCTTAGTTATTTTGATTTATGTGGATCTGAAGTGAACTTTTATCTTACAAAGTAAGCATCGGAGCTGTGAGAAACTTGGCATATATCTAGTTTAAAAAAGGATTAAATCCCAAACTGGGTTTGGAGTATTTCTGTCTGGCTTTTACATGAGTGAGGACTGGGATGAGGTTCTGCAAAATGAATAGTTAGTCATTTCAGAGTCATTAAATAAATAGTTGTTCACCTGACCTCCCTGTGCTCTCACTGACCTCCGTCATTAGGTCTTCCTACTTAACATGACCGTGTGTACACCGATAACGCAGCTCTGGAGAATAATCCCTTGCATTCAATTGATATTTAAAAAACAGCAAACTTCATTAGTTTGGGGTTTAATGTCAAAATATCAGTGTTTGGTGAGACTACAGTGTACTTTTGTTGGTGCAAATCTGAGGAAAATGAAGGAATATGCTTTCAGAAAAAGAAGAGGATGGAGCGTTAATGCCTTTGTCATTTTAAGACAAAATGCATATGTCTTGCTGAGATGAGGAACTAGTCTACAGGTCTTCTTTCTCCTTCAGCATGACCCGGCTTGCCACGCCAGAGAAGAAGGCTCCTTATTGTTCTCTCACTCTGTTTCTGTGAATATTTACTCTTCTCTGAAAGGTGTCACTGCCTCCATTTCAGTGGCCAAGGCTGCCCTGCAGCTTTCACCCTCCTCGGTTTGAAAAGGCCACTGAAGGTATATCCCCCCCGCCCCGGTAAAGGTTATTACTTCAGGGGTGAGTTAGAGCAGCGTTTCTGAATGCAAGAGAGGTTGAACTAGAGGATCTTTTGAGGCCCCTTCCAGCCGGGCTGTTGCGTTGAGTCTATGAAGAAGTCGCAGTTCTGTTCTTTGCACGGAACTCCTCGGCGCAGGTTAAACACAGGTTCAGCCCCGTAGGAGATTTGGGCTCGGGGAGATGTGGGGAGTGGGTAGTTAAAATGGAAGTGTGCTGTATATGGACAGGGGGAGAACCCGTCACAGGGAGAAAAAGTATGGGGCATGGGTCTTGCAAACGGCTGTGCAAGTTTCTTCTGGTTCTTCTTCTTGAACGTAGACATGTAAATTCCACTGAACTCTAAGATCAGGTTAATTTTTTCCAGGTCTGTAGCCTTCTTCACCTAACACATTTAATGTAATATATGATGTATTCCACAAATTCTGTAATAGAGTACGAAATAACAAAAAAACCCCGCAAATCCCTGGGAATATTGCCTTCGGCAGCACTTTGCGGTATTTACAGAGACCCATGTTTTTGTGGTCAATGCACATGAATTTCTGGTTTCAGTTGAAACAGTTAAATATATTTATTTTTCAGAGTAATTGTTTGGGCATAGAAGTCTGTTAAATACTGGTAGATTATTCCAGTAGTTAATCAATTAATAAAGGAGAGCTGGCAGGATCAAAATGATTGGCAGATATTCCTGGAACGAGGAGTATGAAATGTGAAAATGGCAGGTTTCTGAACAGAAAGGAAAAAAAAAGCCTTAGAAAGGGGTTTATCGATGCGGGTTTGAATGACAGTGAATCTGGCATTGCTTCTAAATTAAAAGCCCCATTTTTTCACCATCATTTAAGATGGGCAGAAGTCGTGCTGACGGTGAGTGCCGCTGCACCGACTCCTCCGTTTCTGTAAGGTACCGGGACTCGATCAAACTGCTGGAAGGGGTTTAAGCACATGCAAATCCATTGAAGTTGCTGACACTTTCATCTGCTTATTCAGTGGCTGGGCTTGGCTCACCGAATCTCAAAACAAAGAAAAATACGTTATTTCTTTACTTTTTGTTAAGTTCAGCCTTATTGCTTCTGGTGCAAGGTTTCATTTTATTACATCACGACTAATTATCCCAGCTCACTTCCCAGTAAGATACTAACTTGTCACTTCACATTCTCCCATGTTTTAGTTTTTCTGTTCTCTGCCTTGAAGAAATCTTATCTCTCTAATCCACTGCCGTTAACTATTGGTCTGTAATAACCTCAGTGGCAGCCGGAAGAAAAATAAAGCTCGTTAACTCACAAAAGAGAAAGGTAACGGCCATCAGCAGTGCTTTGGTCCCCCTGGCTTGTTGGTCCAACTGTTCAGTTCACCTTAAAAACCCCAAGGGGGTTGGAGGTGGGTCCCCAGCTCTGCCATAGCTATGGGGGGGGCAGTGGGCAAGGCAGGCAATCTGTGAGGGGCAGTGTTAAGAATGAGCAAGCATCTGTAAAAATGGGGCCGTATTAATGCTGTTACCCGTATTTTGGCTGTCTCTCATGAGGAAGGTTGTTTAATGCCTAATGCTAGCACTATTCCTGCTGGCAACTTCTGGATGCACAATAAGCAAAAAATATTACTGATCAAATTAAAGCAAATAATCCGAGTTAAAGGCAAATTTTATTACCTTCTCTCCTGCTATTTTTTTTTTCTCCGTTCAGTGTTACTTAGATTCTCTACATTAAGCTAATATTTACTCTTCTTGCCACAGAAGAGCAGCAGAGTAAATAGGATTTTGTATAAGGAAGCTGGTGGAGTTAAACAAACAAGAAAGTGGCCGGTTCTAACCTTTCCTGTGTGAGCCTCAGCATCCCCCAAAGACCCGCAGCCCGTTTCTCGGGCCCGCCCCAGCCATCCTGCCTCTGCTCGCTTGCACGGAGCTGGGGCTGAGCCTTTTCTGTGTGCTGCGCACAACGAGCCGCATCCTCTGCCGCGTAAATTGGTCAACGTTTCAGGAAGCCCCCGGGAGCTACAGCTGTGTAAGCGAGCTGCACATCTACCCCGTGAATTGCTTCAGCGTGTCTGAGCTCCCCGGGCAGGGCTGTCTTAAACTGGCTGCGGCGTAGAAAATCGCGTGGATTTGTACCGCAGCTGTACTGTCTCTGTCAGGACAAAATGGTGGGTCAAATCCACTCTCTTCTTTCTGTACCGAAAATGGTAGAATTATGCAATGTGACTTTGACCTAGAAATCAATACGACTGCTTAACTAAAGAAACAAATCGCGGCTCTGATGGCCAATAACAAACTGGTGGTTGTTTCTTTGTTCTGTTTCTTCTTCTGTTAAACTAACTGCTAAAGGGCAAGAAAAAATGACAGAGTTGTAAGCTGGAAAGAACTTTCCGGTCTCCTTTGTAGGAGACTCTTTTCATAGCCCCGTGCCAGAGCGTGTAGGTACCTTCCACGCTAAATACAAAGAAACTAATGCTCGAAAAAGATCCACGCTTCAAGCAAGGAGAATCAAGTGAACCTCCGATAAAAGTCAGACCAAAAGGAAATAACGCGTTGCATCATGTGTTTATTGTCCACTTGCAACCGTTTGTGATGAAAGCATGGGAAAGCAGTCCTCATCCGACGCTTCTTTTTTATCAGTCAGGCTCAACATGTAAATAGTGTTATCTGTAATTAAATATGCTCTGGCAGAGCTGAAATTGACTGTTGTCACCACTGTACTTACAGTTGGCCCTGCAGACAGGGTGAACGGCCGCAGCGTTCCCAGAGCAGGGGAAGGTCGCTTGCCGGTTGCCTGAGCAAGCCAGATCCGCTTTAGGTGCTTTCTGAAGAAGAAATGGCAAATGACGTCATCGGTACTTCTGACGTTGCAAAATAGATCTGGTCGGGAGAATAGATTTGAGATGCCTGAGCTGTGCAGAGGAATGGAAGGGCCTGCTCCGTGCTTGGCCGCTGATCTTGCCCAGAGGATCGTTATCGCTAGATCTCATCAGTACCTGCATTGCCTTGTGCGAGTTCACGGTCCCAAAGCAGCCGGTTATTTGGGAAGCACACACAGAACCTGGTTTCCTGATTTGCACAGTAGCGGTACATACCATATGCGCGGCACGTGTTAATTTGGCTACTTGGAGGTCAGGAGGAAAACATGAGACGGAAGAAGTTTACAACCCAATTAAAACTTACTATCAAAAAGTAGCAATAACCCTGTGTGGAACAAATGAGCCCCGGGTTCTGGCTGTACCTTGGCATCCTGATTTGTTCAGTGCTTAAAGATCAATGTGGCTCCCTGCGAGATAGCTGGAAATGTGAAAATCTGTGAGGAGGCTGCACCGTCATTTTCATCTGAGGCAGGAAGATGATAACTAATAAACAACAGAGCTGCAGGTCATGTCTTTCTACTTTTTCCCTCCCAGCCCAATTAAAACAACAGCCTTTAATTTCCATTTAGGTTTTCTGTGTCTTTCTGTCTGTATTTATGTACTCCTACTGCCAATTATGCAGAATACTAATGAACAGGACAGGCCAAAATATTTTAATGTTCTGTTTCTCTACTTAAAAAGTTGCATTTTTATTTTTCGGTGAGTATCCAGAAAGGAAAGTTTTAAAACTGGCTGAACTATTTTCCCGAAGGACGTTCACAATAGAACCCCCCCGACCCTTTGTCTGACATCGCACACGTTAAACAACGGGAGGAGGGAAGACAGTCCTCAGCAATCTCGAGATCTACAGAGTTAAGCACAGGACTGGGAGCCAGAAGATCTTGAATTGCATCCCAGTGTCTGCCGCACACAGGATTAGTAATACTTTGCACTTACATTAGCACTTTGCCACTAAATAAAGTTTGGAAGTGACATTACAAACGGGGAAGGAGCGGCTTGGAGAAATGAAGTGACAAATCCAAATTGGCACAGCTAGTTAGTGTCAGAATCAGGATTACAGTAATTCTTGACAAGCCGTTTAACCTTCACGAGGTTCAGTTTTTACACCTTTAAAATGAAGTAGATGATTTCCACAAAAAGCAAAATGTGAAAATGATACCCACTGGCATAATTAAGTAAATACATTGTTCAAAAATGACGACTCCCCTTCTACAACTGTGGAGATTAAGCAGGGTACCAGTGCAAACTAGTGCTACTCCAGGGGAGCCCATCTCTTAAGGCTCCTTAAGAAGCAATGGTTTGGAACCAGCTCCTCCGGTGAGGTTGCTCAGAGCTCCCAAGAACAAGCTGACAATTTTCAGTCACCTCCGTTGGGAAAACTTTAAATTAGATGGCTTTGAAGGGGGAGGGAGGTTCCAGTGAATTAGGCGTTGGGCGGGACAGCAGCAAACAAGAGCTGATCTGTGGGTACACCTCGGACGTTCACTTCTTAGACCTAAAGCTTCAAAAGTTTTGTCCTGATTATTAAAGCGCGAGAATTGCTGGGGGCTTTGGCGTTGTCCTTGACTTCTCAGCTGGTCAGCAAACCAGCCTGGAGCTGGCTAATGTGTAAGTATCTGGCCATCTCCGCCTGCTCACTTTCAGTAACGGGTTCCTAGAGTAGAGGTACCAACCAAAGCCTGCTACTCGCATGATCTCTTTTCCTCGCTTTTTTAAATAACAAGTTTATCTTTGTTAATTTTAATCCCATCTTTCCACCTTGCAGCTGAACATCTTTGGAGTGTTAGATACAAGAAAGATTATGCTCCAAATAATTTCTTGTACCAAAAAAACCCAACCAAAACCTGCTTTTATTTAGGCTGATGCTGTCTTTACTAGTTTTAATCTACAATAGTATTTTTTCCTTATTATTGAGCATGCTGTGATCTTGTTTAGGAAGTTAATTGTAAACAACAAGAAACAGGTAACCGAAAATAGATATACGCTGGTTTTATTTTTGTAAACATAAAGGTGACCTGCTGTCCAGAAAAACATTTAGACATTCATTTCGACATAGGCAAACCAGTATTTATCCTTGTTCATCAAAACACTTCACCATATGCTTAAAAGCAAACATCCTCATAATACTGAATGTCTGTGGAGGAAATATGTACATACAGAATTTCTACATACCACTCCATTTATAATTAATGAGGTGTATGTTTGGGGGATCAGGAGTAGCATTTGATCAACATTAGCTCTCAATTTGAAGTTAAAGGCGGAAACCTCTTCTGTTTGGAGGAAGCCGTTCATCCAATTGTCTTGTTTTTTTCAGCTTCCTTGGCACAGTTAGGTTACAGTTTGATATGGAATGATAAAAAAGAGAATTATTAGTATTATTTGGAGAAGTTGAATTTCAATGCACATGTCCTAAAATATAGTAAATCTTTTATTTACAAATTCCAAGTGCTTACAAATTCCAATATCCTGCTCACATGTCAATGTGCAGCAGGATATTTGTTATATTTTTCGAGATGAATTGCTAACTTCACAGGAAAAAAAAAAAAAAGAAGATTGTGCCTTTCAAGTTCAGGAGAACTATGGTTTTGTTTTATTAACTAGAATTACTTTTCTTCTCTGTATTTTTCCTGTGCCTCTGAAGCGCAGGGTTTGCTCTCCCTGCCCTGGCTGCGTCGCGTTAGTGCCGTGCACAGAGAACCCCGAGCAGATCTCTGCAGCCGGGGTGAAATCGTCGGGTTCGTTTCATGTGAGACACCAACTTGTAGCACTTCCCTCTCAGACTGGAGACGGGCTGAGCGTAGGTGTGTTCCAGCAAACACCCTGAGCTCAACGCAGACAGCCGCCCCTCTCTCTTCTTGTGGCGGTTACTGGAGGTGGAGTTAGTGCTGTGCAGATGAGCCCTTCGCCTCTCATCAGAAGCTTTGTTTTCTTGGAAGGAGATTTGGAAGAAATTAGATATGCTAATTAAAGGAACAGGGTGATGGCACTGAATCGTCACTTCATGTAATACTGGCTTTGTAGAAATGATCATCTGAAAGTATAGTTAAAACGCTTCCAGGATAGTGTTTTGTGTGTAAAGCTGTTAAAATACTATAGAGATTTAGCATAATGGTTAACATCAGAAACTGAGTATTTGCTAAGAGATTCCCTGGTATCCAAAACGCTAATGGTTTGCTTCATGCTTAATTAGATTCCCCAGCGCTAGCCTAAAACCCATTTTTTTGTTGTTGTGTGACCAGATAGACTTCATCTGAATTCCACTGTTGCAGACGTGGGATAATGAGCGTTGGTCTCCTAAACCCAAGATCAGTAGTGACAAACGTGCGCTACCCAGCTTTTGGGTGCAAACCACTGCGGTACAGCAAACAAAGGCGGACAGCGGGCTTTGCTGTCCTCCCGCCTATGGGAGTGCAAACCGCAAGTGCCACCAGTGAGCTCGGGACACTTGTTCCCATGTAAGAGTAGCCAGGACATGCCCAAAGCAAAATGAGAAGAAGCCTCAGGTGGTACTAGAGAGCAAAGCCCTGAATCTGCCATGCCGGTTTTTATCACTTGAATTGCGTCAAGTTAAATGTGTTCCCGATTCTGATTTCTAGACAGAGCTCTAGAGTCTCTACGTGTCGTCAGCCTGAATTTTGGAGAGTGGAGAAGATCTGTTTGAAGTTGCCCACTGTAGTTTCCTGGAGGTTTCCCAAGCCCAGTTCCTGTCTCTATATCCGTTCACAGTGTTTCACCTCGTGGACTTCTTTAGTTATCACCTTGATTCTAATTCCGGCACGCAGCAATGAACATCCAATAACGCTACGTTTTCTTTGCTTTTAACGATGCGCAGGTGCAACACCAAGTAGTTCAGGAAGACTACGGGAAGTATTTTGGCAGTGTTTTTATGCAGATATTGTGTAGTTTTTATAATGTGACATATAGTTGTCTTTTGGCAACATTTGAGCCCTTAGAGGAGCCTCGTGCCGCTTTAGCTATGCTTGCAGACCAGTTACGCTTTCTACTTTTTAAAAATACCTTTTAAAACATCTCTGTGAGCCTGGTACTCGTTTTCTGTTACAGCTGACGTAGGCAGTGCGGGGCACTGCACACAGCGCGTGCAGCAAAGGTGAACCACACCACGACATCTGCTGTTACTTCCCCCCAGTTCTTTATGAACTGCATATCTTTTGGGTAGCTCTGTTTCTAATACCGTGGGTTAAGACTGATTTACACAGGCCACTGTAACTGTAGTATATCTTGAAATCTGAAACTACCTGAGGAGTGCTGGCACAGCACAGTTTGTTTATCAGCACTGGGTTGGGGGGGGGGGAAGAAATAAAAATCCTGTGTTGCGTTTTAACATGGATTGCTGTAGCATAAGCAGTAATTTAAAAACTGCAATAATTGCACCTACTTTTATAGCCATAGCGAGAAACTCTAGAAAACAGTTTGCAGGTCTGGTAACAATCTACAGACATATCCTGGTGAAAATTAGTACAGTGCCACGGAAGGAAACACTTTAACACTTTAGTTCTGTCTGATCATGTATCTTGTACCTTCTTTTTCAAATATTTTCCAAATATACTGTATGAAATTCGCCCTGTGAATGCGGTAGAGCATTGTGGTACATGTAACCGGGGTGCGCTTCAGCTCTCCTGCTAGACAGAGCTGCCCTACGGCTCTCCTTTAGCAGCCAGAGCTCTCTGCGTTTCCATCGGTGCGAGCTTAGGGCCCAAAAGTAGTGACCACTTCAGGCCTACGGATCAGCCGGTCCCTTTGGGACCTCCTGGTGGCAATTAGTAAAATTCTTCTTCTAGGAAAAGCGGCCTTTCGCAGAGACGGTAGCGGGGCCAGCCTGAATCTTTAGAAGGACAGCCCCGCGCTCCGGGTGCCACGGCATGGAGAGACGTAGTGTGGTCACTCCTACCTGCACGGGCTGTCTTGTGAGATTAACAGTCTAATACATCTGGGAGATGCTGCTAATAAATTTGTGCTGGCCTCACGGAACACAGGGCATGCACTAGATAAGCATATTTGGTTAAAACCAGAAGTTTCAACCTGAGAAAAAGCTATTAAAAAAGGCTAGGCGATCCATTTGCTGGGAAGCACCACTGTATAAAATGGGATTTTGGAGTATATTTCACTTGTAAATTGCCATTACACTGTACTTGTGAAATAATGATGTTAGTGACAATTTCCAATCTATCTCCTGATGTACATTTTGAACATCATGGTATCCTCTTGTTTCCCATTTTTTACTGTTCAGGCCCTCCATAGAATATTATTGTCACTGCAGACCTTTTATCCAAGGACTGTTGATCACAGCACAAGAACTGTCATCCTATTTGCATTCTGTGGATGCATCATTATTCACAACATTTGATGTCCATAAAACACATTAAAACTATTTCCTTGAGCAAAAATAATCAGCTCTCTGCTGTACATATCATTTGTATACTCAAATTGTAAAATGTAAATTGATACATAAGAAAATGGCCCATTAACTTTTTCATTAATGACAATAATACATTTTGTGCATCAGCAGTAGGAGGACCCTACATTCATTCTAAGGAACCTGAAGGATAAATGGAGACTTCTTTGTATTTCATAAAAATGAAGGCTGTCATCAAGCACATTTCAGAGGATGGGGGGGTGGGGGGGAGATTATTTTCTGTGGACCGATTTGTTTTTTAAACTGTTCGCATACTTGGAATCGTTCTTAAAGTTAAAATACCCTACTGAACCAAATCCTTCTGCCTTTGAGGCAAAATTTGCACTGAAAGCCAACTGGCATTTTGCCTAAATGAGGGCTACGAGTTACCTGAGGTATATGTTAAATATTCTTTGTTAAAAGCAGTATATGTGCACTGAATATATAAATTGGGCACAGCTCCCATCCAGCCGGTAATTAATCGCCTTGAAACATTCATGACTTTTTTTTAATCCCATCCCAATATTCGTTTCCACAATTTCATTCTTAATTCTGGTGGATTCTATAGGTGCCGTAACGGGTGCCGTGTCTTCACTTGCTAGATAACTTTTGAAAGAGTAGATCTATTCGTGCAAAAGGTAAAATAAAATGTAAATGACAAGTATTACTGTTTTTTGTGAAATATAATAGACAGCTAGATTACTGTTTCTTTAGGATTTATGCTGATTTACCTGGAATTTACTGTGTTTTTTATGTATGTAATTTAATCATCTTGTGTCTTTTAAGATAATAGCAAGCGATATTACTGTAATTCATGTGAATTAAGACATCCTAATATGTATACAACTAGCTGTCAAATCACTGTATATTTGCGATTTGATTAAACCATAGATTAATAATTTTTCTATAACTGATACATCATGCACTAACAGATAAAGAGCATCTGATATTAAGTAAGTGAGAAATAAAATCTGCTTTCAGTAAATTGCTTAGAAAAATTACACAGTACATTTAAATTACCATTTGCTTAGCAACATGCCCTTGTAGACATTCCAGTGGGGCTATAAAATGATCGATTTACTTTAATTTTCTACTGAATCCTGAAAAAATGGCTATCAGTAACCTATCCCTTCATCATGGCATGCTGATTCACTCTGTGTATTAAATTTACTGGCAAGGAGCAAGACGTTAACAAAAAGTAACAGATAATGCGAACATTTCATGCATAATCTGTAATATGAGATATGTATTAATAGGGAAATTATGATGCATTCAATTATTCTGAAATGCCTTCCAGAGATGTTTTGATTTGGCTGCGCTCTGATAGTAGCAGCACAGCAGGGAGCATCTCAAGTGATGAATAACCTAATCTCCTAATCTCAAAATGGGCACTATTCACAGCCAGCCTGGGATAGACGGGGGGAAGAAGCCACGCTTTACAGACGCTCTTCCGACAAACAACAACAAAAATCGGCAAAAATCCCCATTCTTTCAATAAAATGCCCCTTCCCAATTCCTCGTTTTTGGGCGCGGTGGTTCTGCAAGTTTAGGTGCCGGTCTGGAAAAGAAACCTTTGCTCCCCTCTAAAATAAACTTGGGAGACAAAAGACTATAAAAATAATTGTGTGTGCCTTTATTCTGTTAGCACTAAAGGTTGCTTTGTGACATTATACAAAGGAGCTCTTTCTGACTTTACCCAGTCTAATATATACCTGAAATGATCTTTACTGTGTATACAATATTTTTTTTTTCCCCTGGAAGAAACCCACCAGAACAAGAAACTCCTTATCTTTGTATCGTAAGCCCGACGTACCAGCGTGCTTGCTTGTGTATAATTAAGCAGCCGTGTTTACTACTTCTCCTGGTGAACAATGGTCTGGTTTCCTGAGGAGGTCAAGCAGGATTTATTTCATTGTGTGCGTTCTGGGAGCAGGCAAGGTGGCTCTCCTGCCTCCTCCGCTCCTGGACACTTCTCTTTCACCGCTACACACCGGCCCTTTTACTCCCGTTTCCGTACCTTTTTTGCTGGGCGTCTCTGCAACTAAACCAAAACAAAAAAAACCCCAGGAATTGAAACCCACTGCAGTACAGCAAACAATCCCGGGAAGATATGCTATGCAAATACACCGAATTTTTTTACACTTAATTACTTGATTGCAGTGGGCTCGCTTTTTGATTAATGCAATTTGGCAAAAGGTAATATTACACCGGTGTATTACAATTTTTTGTAATTATTCAACGTTAATATGACAGCGTTCTTGAAGAAAAATGATGAGGAAAGCGTATCTCTTTTTTGCCTTCAATTCACAACCCTGCTGAGGGGGAGAGCGGTACGAATACTTGTGTAAATAAACGCGTTTTGTCTTTGGGAGAAATCTTACTAAAAATTACTGATTGGTTTCCTTCTGACTTCCTGTTCTTAATGCCGTACTTTAAAAATTATTGGCATTACGAGGGTGCAGAAATGATTTTATGTTCTTTTTTTATGCTGTAGTTTATTTGATTTACAAAGTGATTTGTTATAACAAGTACCTTTGCAGTTTAATCATACTGCCACGTTGTGTGTGCTGTTTTACAAGACTCGCGCTTTACCTTGCCTCGTGCCTTTGGCAGCCTGGCTTCTGAGCTGTCTTTCTAACAGAAAGCAGGAAAGCGTAAGAGCACTTGGATTTCCTTTGCTTAAGCCATTTGATTTCCTCCATGCTCTGTTCCGTGCGAGCACCCTGTTCAATTCCAGCAAGACGTGGTGCTTTCCAGCTCGCCGGCCCCATGGCGGCCCCGCGCCGGCCCTTCTCCCCGCTCAGCACAGCACGCCCCGCGCTGCCTTGCCGTCACTGGCCGGGGCTTCGCACACAGGGAAGAAGCGGCCCCCGTTTTGGGAAACTTTCAGCCGAGGGATGTTGGGTTTATTTCAGTCTTTAGTAGCCGAGACTGTACAATTGCTCTGAAGATAAATAAAAGATTCAGCTGGATGCCACTGGAGAGCAGAGCAGCATGTCTTTGGCATTGCTTGAGTCTTATCTGATTTGGATTTGTATACCTCATGGGGAATGGCAAAATATTGGAACAGACGGCTTGATATTTCCGAAGAATATAGTGGGCTTTATTAGCACCGGTTTCACTCCCTGACTGACGGCTTTTTCAAATTTTTTATCTTATTAATCTGTGCTACTGTATGTAAATGTTATTCCTCTCTGCATAAGGGAGGCAACCAGCGATTTGTAATAAATGCTTATGAGTGCCTGAGGCTGCACTTAAACTTTAAAACATCTATTATTAAGTTGCAAAAAAACACTGTAATGGCCAATAGTGACCTCATAGGAATTTTAAACTGTGGTCTGCTCTTCTGCATTAAAAACAAAAAAATCGCCTGAAGTTAGAATTATGAGCAATGCTATTTTAACAGCTGCATTTTGATTATTAAAGTGTGTTTTACAACTGAATTACAATGCTTTTATGGACTCTAGGTATAAGATTTAAAAAGGTCATTAAACATAGTCGGTTTTGTCACAGTGGATGTCATTGTATACAGTGGACGCTATACGATCTATTTTATGTCGTAGTACGTGGGATTTAAAATAACACGGAGCAGCATTTTAGTTTGCTTAAGCATGTAGGTTACCGTAGAGCTTCTCAGGTATTTTGACAGTTTGCAGTCCAAAATGACTACTTTCATTATTATTTTATTAATTTGACAAGAAGCCCTACAGATTTTCTGTGTGTGAATGATCCATTTGTCTCAGAAATAATTAAAAATGCCAGCCTAGAGCAACAAGACAACAGAAACACTTCTGGCAAATCAATGTTGAGAAATGCATTGCTTGTACGGCAGCCAACTGTTTAGTCCTCGACCATTTTTACATTTTCTCAATCTGATAGAATATGGGCTCATTGACAGTAAGTATTGACCCGCAGCGTAGGCTAGGCAAACGCGGGGCCTATAAATTGATTTATCGAGTATGTCATGTGCTGGGTACTGTATGTAATGTTTACGTCTTTTAGAGCAGAGATACAGGCTGAAGCGCTGTGTTTTCTCCATCGGTGCTGAGGAAAGCCGGTTGGAAAAGCGAATTGAAATTTTGCTGCCCTTCCGCTCATCTGCTAGACTTTGAGATACTTAAATCTTTAATTTCCCTTTCATTAATTTGTCATGGCGTTATCCTTGCGAAGAACTGAAGTGCAAACAATTCGTGACTCCAGTTTCTGGGTGGCTGTATGCTAATGAGCGCAAAGGGAAAAACGATAAGTATAGAAACCTCAAAATATTTGACAAAATGTCACAAAGGATTGTATTTGCATGTAGTACCATGGGTAGGACATGATGATTAGTGTGCAGTGCGTTCCTGGCAGTACCTACTCTAGCTTATCCTGATAACATGTCGGCTGCACGGCTTTGAATATTGTATATGTTCTTTGAACATATCTATGACTAGCGTAGCTGTCATGCCGGTGAAAAATGTGGCTGCAGGAATGACAATGCTGCTTTAATTTTTTTTTAAAGAGGACGACTTCTAAATAATTATTATCATGCTAATAACATTTGTATTCTTTTGTGTATAATTAAGATCTGCCTGTCTAAGCATGAAATAGGGTTGAAATCTTGAATAAGTGTGCTATCCTTACCCTATTTAGTAAATCAATTTTAATTTAGTATTCTTTAGGTTAAATCATAACAATAGAATTGCTGTATACAGAAAAATCCACAATTTATGGCTGTAAACCTTCTCGGAAATGTTTAATAACAAGCAAAGCTTCTGTGAAATTAAAAAATCTACCATTGTAAATGTAAGCGCTGAATTAAAAAAATGATTCAGCAATTACCAAAGTCGTGTGTTTTTTTAATTACCATTAACTCTTTATTACTTAACGTGAAATTGTACACGTGATTTTATCTATAAGCCCCTGTAGGTTTGTAACGCTATTTTGAAAGACGTTTCCTTGAGCCCTACCCATTTTTTTAAAACGTAAGGAACACAATTACCATAGTAAAATTGAATTCATCCTCTATACTTATCGTATTTGTATTTCTTATTTAAATACATAGCCAACCAGTGGGAAGATCTTTGGGGAAAAAAAATGTGTCTTTTCAAAGATGCACATATGCTACTGGTGAGCGGTGAGTTGCCTCAAAACTTAATGCATGGCTCCAGAAATTAGGGACAGGAGCCATTTGCATAGCGCAATGGATGTGGGTGAGGGGAAGCATACCGATCCCTCCGTCTAGCAATTACGACGGTACGAGCTGCTCACGTGCAGATCTAGCAGTAGTGGTTAGGAAAAATACAACCAAGTCAGAGCAAGAAGTGCCCGGGCGCAGAGCGAGCCCGTTCCCGCCGGAGCTCCGGTACCGCAGGGGCTCCTCGTGCTGCGCCTCCAGCTGCGCTCACCCCACGGCTCACCGGCGGCTGCCGCTTCTCCCTTCTGCTGCGGAAATACCTGACAAGGCACAGAATCCTGGTTGGAAAGGGGAAAGTGGGAGAAGCAGGACAGACAAATATTCTTAGATATCGCATGGAACTGTTCGATGTCTTTGTTATTCTGAGTTTGCATCCCAGGGCTGTGCAGGTTCCCTAAATCCCGCTTCCCCTGCTCACGGAGGGATCTCTTTTGGTTGTGCCGCTTGTGAGATCTTCTGTGACTGTAGAAGAGGAAACAGAGATTTCCCCAGGTCTGCACGTGGTATTTCCAGACCTATTTATTTGTTCAGATCGATGATACGGGGCCCTCCAACGGAGTTCAAAACGCAAGGAGAGTGTACAGTCTGTGCGTTCCCCGCGGAGCCCTGCGGCTTCCCAGGTGCCGTCCTGCAGCAGCAAGGTACCCGGGCACTAGATTAGGGTCTCGGGCTTTTGCCATGTAACAGTTTTTTAGGTGATATTTTTTGTGGTTTTCTACATGGGTTGGCTTTTTCAGCGTTTTCTTCCTCTGGCGTTTCTGTGTAACAGTTGCATAAGAACAATAGTGATAAACCAGCTCTCATTAAAGACTCATTGACCGATCCTTATCTGTTTTAAATTGGCGATCACTGCAGAGCTACAGTGATTTACAGTAGTTGAGTATTAGATTCATGATGCCTTGAGAAAAAACGGGAGGAGCACAGATTGTAAGTGTGGTTTTATTATGGGGGAATATTCATTGGGGACAGGCTGTCATTGTTGCTCTCTCATTGCTGCTATTGCCAGTCGTTTCTGCGGTGCTAAAATATACCTCACAAGATTGGGTAGTCTTGGATAGACGACCGGTTAAGCAGAAACAGTAGAAGTGAGGGACGTAATTTGAACGCCTCACTTCTTTATGTTCCTTTATGAACCTTAGACACAGCTATTATCTTATAATGGCACATTTTCTTTTAAAAGGCTCCTAACAAATGTGCAGAATTGGTATTTTCTAACCCGCGTAGTTCGCCCACCATTTGCCCCTGTGTTTTCGTCAAATGACATCGTACAAAAAGGAGGTGTTAACGTGGGCATCAAATGGCTTTCCTGGTGATGTCAAATGGGCTGTGCCTTGGTCTGAGGCGGTGGTGCCGCCATCTGAAGGAACCGCAGCTGCAACGGCACACACTTGTAACTCACCGCGAAGCCGAGGCACGGCTCTCGATACACAGCCTGGTTTGAAGCAGAGGTTCAACCTCTGAATATAGGGAAAACGTGAAATGTGAGCAAAATTTTCTTTAAGGTGAAGCGGTGAATACTTCATATGCCAAAGCGAACCCGAAACACAACTAGGGTTTCCGCTGGGACAGAGATGTCAGAGAACGTGGCTGTGAATTGGAGAGAGAGGGAGAAGGACACCTTTTAAAGAACACAGTGTCTGGGAGGAAACGTTACAATCTATAATTCAACATACCATTCTTCCACGAGACTTTCCAAAGTTGGGTCATTTCAGCAAAGATGAATTCCGCCCGTGGTTCCGTAGGGCCCAAGAGGCTCTGGCCTCGGTAATTTTCTGTTTTCTTCTGTCTGTATTTTATGGAGTGAATGTTCGTTTTCAAAGTTTGGCAACCCTTTTAGTAACAAAATCTAAGCCATTTGTATTGGTGATCAGAAATAAAACCACAAGGAGCGTATCCCAGTAAGACAAAAATTTGGGGGTCGCCGTGCAGTTTGCTTCCTTTGTCAGTTCATATAATGATAGTTAATTTCAGGATAGTGCCAGGTCTTCGTCAGTAGCCTCCCTGGTGCCGGTCCCTGCCTTTGCCCTCCCTTAACATACTGCTGTTTGGTTTGATTTATTCAATATTTAGAAGAAGGCTATGCTATTTTCTGAGCACCTTTATGTAACAATACAACAAGTAAGAATGCGTCAGCAAGCACTATCAAATAAGTAATACTCTTTCAAAGTAATCATAGCAGTAATAACACAGACTCTTTGGCCTTCAGCTGCCCACTTCTTGAATTGCTTAATGAAAACAGATAGTCTTTGCTGTACCCCCAGAAGGTTAATAAAGTGGGTCTTTGAATCCGAAAGGATAAAATTCCAAAATTGAGGATTGTCTGTGTAGAACACAAAGCTAAAACAATTCCTGTTGTTTATATGAGAGGGATTCCAAGTGTAGCAGTTTTGCTGATCTTTGTTGATATGACAATAGGAAGAGAAGAGATTTCCGAAGCAGCCAGGTCTTAAGCCACTTAGGATCTAATCACGTCGCCTCATTTGCAGTCAGAAATAGCTGGTCAGATCATCTCAGAAGCATTATCCAGCCAGTGTTATTGAAGAATTGCGATGTCTTAAAAATTATAATGAAAAAGTTCAAAATTTTGAGCCTTTTCTCTTTTTATAGAAAAATAATTTAAAACACTTCTGCTGTTTGGTTTTTTTTGGGGGGAAAAGCCCCACCACAACAAACAATCTAGTTTCATTTGCCTCGCTTCAAACAGAAACACGAAGACTTTTTAGGTACATTTACTTTCTTTTTTGGGTTACCTGAAGTTATTTTTAGGCGCAGATGAAGAGTATAGGTTTGGCGCCAGCAGGTAGGCAAACAGCAGAGAGCAGCTGATTATGTCTTTGATGGTACTGCTAACAGCCCAAACGGAGCTGGGTGTCAAGCTGTCTTAAACTGGCCTCATGTCATTAAAGGCAGTGGAGCTACACTGATTTATACCCAAGGCACCATACATCTTTGACAGAGATTCTGACTGCTTGTCCACGTTGCATTTATTTATTTATTCATTTATTTATTTCTGGTGAATTGTTTCTGCTTTGCCATTACTGTCCTCTAAAGCTTATCTGCCGTGCAGGGAAATCTGTTACCAATTTGCCAATTCGAGATTTGGTAAACGTACCACTAGCTGTCTGATTTTTAAACCATTTAGAAATACTTCATTAAAATAATTTAAAACCTAGAAAGAAGCAAAATGTAATACAGCTTGGAAAGAATCCATACAATCTGTAAGATAATTCTTCTGTACTAGTGAGATAGTTCCAGGTTGGTACATGGCAAGTTTTCTCACTGCTCTGTCTTGAGGAATTATTTGGTTTTTTGGAAATCTTAGCTTCCATAGGGAGAAAGCAATTTCCGGTTCAACCCAACAGTTATGTACTTCTGTGCGTTATACAAATATATTTTAACTAAAGGAGCTGCTACTGACACTCAGCTTCAGCAGAGGAGGCTTGTGGCCTTGCTTTTCCTTGTGATCTGTAGACACGTCGAAGCTCGCTTCTTATCAAACTAGTGAGCAGCTGCTGACCCAAGGCAGCTGAGCAAAAGACGACACCAGCGACTGTATCAATGGCAGTCAGTATTATTCAGAGACGAGGCAGAAACACAGGAGTATCTATTGTCCCCTGACACTAGCAGCGTTACCCCCTCCTCAATCAGACAGGCAGTGAGTGGCATTCTCCAGCCAAGATGTTTAAGAGCTGACTAATCAGAGGTGAAAAGATGGGACTAGTCTGTGAAAGCTGATGAGCATCTTTCTCTTGCTGTTGGCCTCTGGCCCCAGACTTACCACTAGCCGCCTCGTGCGGAACCTCTGATGCTGAAGTGCCTGCTGGACCTCGCCACGAGCAGACGTACGTGCAGACCAGTGCCAATCCTCGCCGGCTCTGGGCAGCCAGCTTAATCGGAAATGACAGAGGCTTGCTACAGCTCATAGGGAGTCAAGGAAGAGCTTCGATATAATAGGGAAGGACAAAATGGCTCACGGCAAAAGAAAGACTATGTTCAGCGGCTGGGGAATATGGGCGTTAGACGTTGGTGTAGTGGTTTGGGCTGGGCTGGCCACCAAACGAAGGACAGATGCTCTTTTTAACCTCTCTTTCCTTTCCCAAGAGAAGGGAGAGACTTAGGGGTTGAAAACAATACTAAAACTACTTTAATCGAATAATAATGAAAAGAAAAGGTAATAATACTGATAAGAAAACAATGACATACATACAATATATACAAAATGATATTGAGCTCCCAGGATGACGATGACGTTGAATACCCTGCTGGTCAGTTTTGGGTCACCTGCCCTGTCTGCGTCTCCTCACAGGTGCGACCCCTTTACATTCTTCCGCTTCTGACCGTCCAACGGGGCACATCACAAAGTGAGCTGGCCTTGGGTGTTATAGCAATAAGCATAAGCAGGAGCCCCCCTGCATCCCATCCCTTGGTATCCACTACAAGCATCAGACCTTATCTGCTAGAAACAGTCACTGTCTGAAGAATATGCGCTTAATTTCAGAAAGTGCAGTTAGTTAGAAGAGACTAAACTGAAAAGTAAAATTACTGCAAAGAAAATTGGTTCTGTTCTAGCTCGAACCAGGACAATTGGTGACTTCATTGTGAAACTCTTCTTTGAAGTTTTCCACCAGAAGTTCTTGATAAGGAATAGAAGTAGAACCTGTTATCTACATTTTTCCCCTATAAAACAAAGACCTGGAAAAGGGGAAGGGCATCTTTTATTTGGCTGAAGCTTTCCATTTATCAAGACTACTGAACAGCAGAATGATCCAATGAAGTATGTGTTTGTGGAAAGCTATCAACTGTCTAGATAACTCAATGTGAACCCCGGTGAATGTTGAATCTGCTTAATTTTAAGCACTGAATTTAGGTATTTGGGTTAGAGATATGGACCTATTAATCAATGAACGTTCCGTGGGCAGAGAGAGAGGCTCCTCCAGAGGACAGTTCAGAGTTACCTACATGAAACTCCCACTCTGAATTGCCCAGTGGAAGTCAGATGTCCAAAGTTAGAAATCACCGTCCCAGTGATGGACATTGTATCTTTGTATGATGGAGACTCTATGTGTCGTGGACACCCAAAAGAGGCTGGTTTTATCCTTGAATATCATTCTGAATTTTTAAACTATGTATTTAAAGAGGAGAGTGGGTCCTGGGTATGGGAAGTTGCCTTCTTAAGTTTCAGACCCATGCATTCAGTCTTCTCTTTTATGGGAATCTTGCTTACGCGTGTAGTTACAAGTGTATCTGTCTGTACATAAATGTGTAATCCTCTTAATTTCTGTGACCTTTAGACAGTTGAGCTGCCTCTGCGCTATTGTAAATTGCCAAGTGGGAATGGCACCTACCCTCCGGTAAGTCCTGCACTGCACCCGGGAGTTGTTTGGGAGAGCAGCGGTTGACCCAGTGCCAAGCCGGGCTGGAGGGAGTGCTGGTAACGTAAGCATAGCCCATCTTGTCTCAGTGCCCGGGAATACTCCCCGGCACTACTAAATTTATGCCCACAGCTGTAGTCAAAGCATCTCATCAGTCCTGTGTACGTAACAGAGTGGTCAGTATCGCTGCCCAGGGCAACACAGCCCTTAGCGTCGACAGTATTTTATGTGTGGGGAGGGCTCTGCTGCCATCCTTCCAACCCTTCTGTGAAGGTTTTCCCCCCGTTCGCTATTATAGCACTGATCTGCTCAGCAATTGGGCTGGTTGAGCAGCGTGTGCCTTCTCAAGCGCCGGAGTGCAGCCGGAGCGCGCTGGAGCAGCTGAGGCGCGGATCCCCGCGCAGCCTGTCACTTCCTAGAAACCACTGGCAAGGAAACATGCACTGGAGACACTTTCCTGTTGCTGGTAAGCATGGTCTCATCTGGTGCTGCTCTCCAGCTGGATCTTCAACATGTCAAACTAGTCAAATACAGTTCTTTAAATGAGAGAAAAATGTTTCATGCCCAGAAATGAATGCAAACACTAAATCCATTTCCCTGTGCTCCTCTCTCCCCAATTCCTAACTGCTGAATGTATTCATGAAGCTCTGAGCACATCTTTGTCTACTGAGTGACTGTATTCTGCTGTTGAAACATAGCTGTTGTAAAATATTTTAACCTGCGTGTAGAGGTGTAAAGTAGAGTACCTGAAATGGGTTTGGAATAAAGGCAAGGTTGGGAAATAGCTGCCGAATGACAACTCTCTCAGAGAAATTGGTTTGTTTTTACAAAGTGCTGTGGAGGTATCAGACTGAAATATGTATCCCTCTTTCCTCCATCTTCACGGGGGAATATATTAGCTTGTGATTCTGGGGAAATAAAAAATTCTCTCTCTCACTTCTTTTGGGATTCAGGTTTGGACAAGGCATTGGTGAGAATGGGTGCTGGAAATGGGGCATTAAACTTTTCCTGCCTCTTGCTACCGACCAGCGAAGGGTGCTCACCCTGTGTATTTCTACCAACAAGCCTCAAGAGGACGCTGGAAATGCTGGCCCTTCGTTCAGGGCACGCATCAGTTACCTAGGGCTTTATCGGGCGTAGCTTGGCTCGCAGGTAGAATTAATCCCAAAACGGCAGTGTGAGGTCAGAACTGGAAATAAGCGACTCGATTAGCCATTAAAAGGAAGAAGTCATCCTACGTGGACAAAGATTGGGAAAAGAAGCTGGAGGTTTTGTTGGAATCCAATTTGTAAGAGATTAATAAAAACACAAAAGAGTAACAAAAGGATTGTTTTGAAAAGTAGAAGAGAAGCAGCTCATACTTGACAATACACTGACTTAACGCATTCTTCGCCAGCAGCTCAGCCCTCGCAAATCTCTTGCTGGAGGAGAACTCCATTCTGTCTTACGCTACAAATGACACTGCTTAGTCTTTACTTATTTTTGAAAGAAGTGTGTCCATTTTTAAGTAGGCTGTAATTGAAACAGCGCAGCGTGGCTGAGGTCGCCATTGGCGAACTGGGCGAAAAGCAAACCTGCACGTTTATCACCACAGCAAGGCCGACCCAGTCTGCTCCCCTTTCAGATTGGTTAGGGGTAATGGCTAAGTCACTAGATGTTCTCCTTCCAGAAGTAAAGCTCGTTTAACTAGGATAAAAGCATTTGCGAGAAAATATGCGTCTTTAAGCAGTAAATATAGGAACACAAGTATTGTCCGTCAGATCTGTAGTCCTCTTCTGTGTGGGAACCTTGTTAAGTCCTAATTTCTGCATATTTCTGTGGAGAGCCTATGTTTCAGCTTATCTCTCAAGACAGCCCATCTCCCCTTTTCTCCTCTGACAGCTTTTAACTATATGATATTCTTTAGATCTGTAATATCCCACCCTGTGTCTTCGCTGGAGACTGAATATAGGATCCTTGAAGTCAAGAGCTTCTCTGCTGTGTTTCAAGTGTGTCCTGGGACATTGTGTATGACTTTCCGGCACATGCCACTATCCTCGTAATAACGGGAGGATAATAGGAGTTATACTGTATGTCTGAATAACTGGGTTATGCATCAGTTTTCTTTGATTGTTGCCTGGCATCTCTCTGTCTGTCACGTCTACATTCTCCCTCTGTTGTTTATGGCCATTTCTCCTTCTGCAGGCTTGACTTGTACATTAACATTTCTTAGTAGAGAACCACAGTTTTCAGCACGCGTATTCTCTCATTGTCTGTGCCTGTTTGCTTCCAATGTAAAATTTTAGACAACCTCCTGCTCTCTTTCAGTCATCCTCTTTTCAAATCAGAATGCTATGAATGATCTGAAGGGCATGGGAAAAAAGCCTTTTGTGACTTAGTAATTTCTTTTTAACTCCTCCCTTTCCTTTTTTTTAACTTTGATATTTGTGTAAAGATATTTTGAGGTCTCATATCCTATTTTTGTTCTTTGAATATGATATTATCTTTTGCCTTTGATAATCCCTGTCATTCTGATGTTCTTTAATTGTCCTGTATAGACAAAGTACCTGGAGAAAGGCAAGTGTTACGGTACGGAACGTTCAACTTAGTGTTTTCAGCAGAGCGTTTTGTCAAGGAAATTAGGGGAGTGAGAAGCTGTAAGGATGAATGTTAATAATGTCTTAATTATTTTACAGTAAAACTCTCTACTTGCTGGGTTTTCAAAACGTATTTGAGAGGACCACTCTTGCTAAGAGGACTTGAAACCTAAATAAATAAGATGAGCAGAAGGAAGGCATCATCTAAGCAAAGTATAAAGACTATATGTCATGCTAACTGCTTTTAAAAGAATCACCGAACTGTTTCCTTTCCCTATGGCCAAGAGAGCATATTGTGAACAATATGCTGCGGTATTACTTCCCATATTTGCTTATGTGAAATCATATGAAGAAGAGAGAAGGGAAAAGTAAGTTCTTTTCCCACTGCGTCGCTGTCTGCTCTGTCCGTGCAGCGCTGGTGGCCAGCTCCATCTGGGCGTTCAGTGTTTGCCCAATGCGGTGCAATTAAAGGTGCCGGAAGACAACATCTCAAACTCAGGTCTAACGCTTAAACTTCGGGAGAGGTGCGGGTGGTGCAGGACGGTGCGTAGGATGGCTGCTCTGCAGCCTAAGGCCTCGTCTAGCCAGGGGAAGAAGGGAGAATTTAGATTTCTTAACCAACACATGCGGCCCACTTAGTCAAGGAACCGCCTTGTCTCCATAGGCAGTGACAATCTCTTTGTTGTCTTAGGAAGAAAGTAGAATGCCAAGCTGCAGTTTCGCTGGCCAGTATGTTTAAATATACTAAAAGGCATTCCTATCTCCGAGGAGTCTCTAAAGTGTGTTTGATCTATCACGTTGCGTGTGCTATGAAATAATAAATAACCCAACAGATACAACGCTGCGTGACAAATCTGAAAGTATTTTCACTTAATCTCTGCCTTGATGAGACACTAATCTATCTTTTAAAACATTTTCAAAGGTGTCCTCGCGGACCTATCAGAATTAATGGTGTATTCCATTGCACTCTGGATTGTTGAAAAGAGAATGGCACATTATCACCTAGTACTATAGATGCTATCACCTGGTACTATAGACACTTAGCAGGTAAATGCAGTGGGCAGCAGGCGACGGGATAAATATCTCTCTTGCCTCCCAGAAATAGTCCCTCAGAAGTCAGTGGAATAAGACAAGTGTACTTCATTTCATAGAGCAATAGTACATCTCTTGGAAAAGTAAAGCCTAGCTATCCGCTGCTGCAAGTAGCTGTAAATAACACTCAATAAGGTAATGTCTATATAGTGTTTTGAGAATGTAAAATTACTGTTTTTTCATGTGACGCTCTTCAAGACACTGTTTATTGCCTCAGTCATCAGCAGCTATTACCCTTATGAAGCAGGGAAGAACTAAACAGCGTTATAATCAGGTTTCAGAGGTACAAAATACAAAGGTGTGATGTAAAAGGCTGCTTAAATTTTGTGGCTAATTTCTCTGTACAGTCCGAGCCCTATTTGAACCCCCTGCCCAAGACCAGCAAGTGCTAAGTGCCCCTGAAAATTAGGCCCTGGATGCCATTCTCAAAATACAGGTTGGTACGGTTGTGGCGACGACTGTGCACAGTGACAGGTCATTGCAGAGGTGTCGGGCGCGTCCCTGCTCTTGGATTGGTACTGCCTCAAACCCCACCTTTTATTCCCCATTTGTTCTCAGCGTTTAGACCTCTGGTTTCGATTGACGATATAAATTGAGAGATAATCAAACACACAGAAAATGTTTGCGTTATTTCTGCTTTGTATCAAATCCCAGTTGTTCACCCAGCCTGGATCTTTTCCACATGTTGGTTCTGGTCAGCCCCTTCAAGAGAGTTTCCAAGTTTCAAGTCTCACGAGTATCTTCCGTGGGGAGTTTCAGCTGACACTCTGCTTACATAAGCAAAAGCCAAAATTTTGCAAATCATCTTTGAATGTATCATACTCAGGCTTTACTTTTTCAATGGATGAAAAAAAAAGAAAGTTTCTATAAATGTTCCTAGCTGACGCTACCCAAAGCGTACCTTATGTACTGTACATCAGCTCTCAACAGAAGCTGGAATTTGAATTTGAAAAGATTTTGAAAATCATGTTGACGATTTGCATTCCCCAAAAGTACTTCAGCTGTATTTCTAAATTTCCATGGCTTTCTAGGGGTTCTAGAAGTAAAATTCCTTCTCCCACCTCAAATCTTTTTGCTGCATGCTCAGACATATTTAGGTATTTAGTCCCTCCAATCCGACACAATTTATTAACTGTGCAGTGCCTTCTTTCATCGTTTTGCCAGTAAAAGTAATGACATAGGGCGGAGGTTAGAGCTACAACAGGAATGAGAGAAGAAGGGGCACGAGGCATTATTCTCTTCCGCTAAGTAGCTCTGCGGATTCTATTACAAGGATTTAGTGTATTGGTGAGCTTTAGGTTTAAGTAGAGTTCTGCATAATCATTTGGGGATGATTCAGAAGGCTAAATCCCTTCTTCTAAATATTAGAATGATAATTTTCACTTTTCAGCTTTTTTTCCCCAAACCTTTTCGAACCAGTACCTTAATAACAAGGAAGACTATGCACAAAGAAAGGAACCAAGCCATTTCTTGCAGTGCGTTTTTGATGGTGCTGCAAAAAGTGGTGTGTATAAAAGGTTGGTGTGTCTCTGGAGGCAGTTCCTCCTGTCCTTATGTTACAGCAGTGCAGGTGAAGGAACTTTACTTTCTCCCGCTAATTGTTTGGAGACATGTTTCATCGGTGGAGCAGGAGGTAGGAAACCCGGTGCCGCAGGTGGGATTGGACTGCTCCCGGAGCGTCGTGGATTTGTAAAAGAGGGGGCACGGTCATAGCTAAGTTAGAGCTGCTTTCTGGCAGGTGGCACTGAGGCTCCTGGACCCTGGGTGGGCACAGACTGTTCTGCCTCTTTCCCGCCTTCTTTATGTTTTCGAGTGATGAGATGTGGAAGTTCTGCAACCTGCAGGAGGAGGAACAGTAACACGTGGCAGGCTTTCTTCAGCATCACCACCCGCAAAACCCCACGGGCATGAAAGGGTGGTGCTCAGCTACAGCTGTGAGGAAAGCCCAGCTGATAAGAGCACCCACTCTTTGTGCCTGGCTGTGGGTCCCTTCCTCCTCCAGAGGGGCGATGAGAAGAATCATTACCACATCAGTTAGGTTTTTGTTCAGATCTTGAGCTGAAGCCAACTTCCCTCAGGCTTAATTCAACATTTAGTAGGGCTGGAAACACCAAAGAGAGAGGGCAGAAAAAAAAGTAGCTGCTTTCTGTGCCTTAAGTGATGCAGATCCTTGGGTGTTGTGTGTACGAAGAGGTGCTATATGCTGTCTCGAGTTTTGTTTTTATGTTGTGCTGCTGATAATAACAAGAAAAGAAGATGACATGAGTCTGAAACGGTACGGTGGTTTTGCTGTTGGTTCTTGCTTTTGACACTGCTCCTTCACATCGTACTGTTCCCATGTATTTCACATAGATGTTAGAAGTAGGAAATAAGCCCAATTCTGGTTTCTTTTTTTTTTTAATTTTAAATGAGGATTGTAAATGCAAGGTATTTCTGCAATCCTTAGAATACATCCCTAATTTTCTTCAGTTAGTGCCAAAATGTAAGAGCAGTATCTTATAAAAGCTGGCCCCGACTTTTCCTGTCTTTTCTGTTCTTTGCCAAATGAGGGAAGAAAAAGACAGTTTATTTAAACAAAAGATAAGATGGATGTATAATAATAAGGAAACATGAAAAAAACCTAAAGCTGGTAATGTTCTTTGTTTTCATAGGCAATCGTTTGATTTAAAGTAATTTTAGCCAAATATTTTTATTCTTGTTCATTGTTGTTTTTGTAAGCTGTAATTCAAGTGTTATGAAATCTAATTATACAAGAAAGATTTGTCTAAATTCAAAGCAAAATCCCAAACATAATAATAAAATTGCTATACGTCCCCAGCTCAGCTCCTGTGAATATTAGTTCTCTGTTCAAAGACTCTCAATAGGATTCAATTTTGACCTAGAAGAAGGTGGCAAAATGTATCATCTTGTAGTGATAAAACAATATGAGTACAAATGGACTCAATCCAGTTCTGATGTAAGTTGTAAACAATTAAAAGTACATGAGCTACAATGCCCAAAGCTGATAGCTGAGGACATTACTGCACGCTTGGGGTAACGCTGGGAACCAGAAAAACAATTGTTTCACAATAGGACATAAAAGCAACAGAAAATATTTGTCTCCGCAGAGTAACGCGCAGTCTTGCAGGGCCGTGCCGTGTGGAGGATTTTTCAGCGAGCTGGCATGAGCGTGAGTGATGCACAATGGCAGCGCTGAATGGATTTCTGAATAGATTAGTAGGTGACGTCATGAAAAAAGGACTATTTATCACCATAATTTAACACAAGATGCAACACAATGGCTTGATGGATGCGTTTTATGGTTTTCAGCCAATCATAATAATGGATCTATTGACTAAAGTTTTAGATGCCCTTTATATACCCTTCATGGATAAAAAAAGAACAACAAAAACAGAGAATGAAGAGGCTGAGAATATGTCAGAAAATACTTGCCAGGAATGTTTTCAAAATTCAAGCTTTCTGTGCAACTGCCTTTTGACCTAAAGCTTCCCCAATTATCTTTTTAAATGCCTAAAAGGCTAATTACGCTCAAGAAAAATATTTCAATTGAATATTGGAGTAATATTCACTCACTCAGGAAACAAGTATGATTTTTTTTAATATTTTTTTTTGCCTTCCTTGTCAGTTTTGATACTGAGATCCTTACCGTTGTAGTGTTGGCAATGTTAGCGGTGCCAGCTGGGCGTTCAAGTAGGACGTGACTGCGTTGTGCCGTGGTTTGGGCACCGAGGGAGGAGCGAGGATGGAAAGGGATTCTCTGCCCTCTGCTGTTATGCCTTTAATATTAGACATTTGATAGACAAGAATTAAAAGCCCATAAAGTAGACGCCCAGACCCTGGCCTCTTCCTTCTCACGGGAATGCCTCAACCACTCAGTAACTGTCTTTTTGGTCTCTTTTGCTAATTTTTCTTTCAGGGGACTTTCTCGCTTTTCTGTTACTTAGTTGCCGAACAGGAGGAAGGATGGGTACAGCTTGGTGGGTACGGCAGTTTCCTGGGAGCTGGGAGATGAAAGCTGAAATTCATTTAGGATGAGGCGGGCTTAGCAGGTTCCCAAAGGGAGCGGAAAAATCTAACCAGGAGAGGATGTCTCCTCAGGGAGGTGCTTTGATTCAGGAGAGAAGAAGGGAGCTAAACAGAGGATCATCCTCCTTGGACCAAAAGATTAGTTTCGATATGCTGGAAAGCCTCCTGGATTGTACCTCTCAACATGGGCATGTTTGTATCTCTTTCAGGCAAAACACCAAAACGCGAGTTTAATTGCTGAGATCTTTTTTGAATATTTTGCCTAACATGGCTAGTGTGCAAAAGCAAGACACATGTGGGCAGTGCTTTCAAGCAAAGGTAGAAACAGCTTTTGGGATTTCATGTAAAATAAGAATACGTTTCCAGATAACTCTGGGAATTAATTTAAAATTTTAAATGTCAGCCCGTCTCTGATGTATGCCCACAGCACGAAAATCCACCTGATTCTTCATCTCCAGATACTGTGCTTCCACAAAAGGATGATCAAAGAAACAAGTTGGCTAACGGCTCCGTACCTGCTTCCAGGTTGGATGGATGGAAGAGGTTTTCTGAACGTTATTGTTGTTATTATTGGGCCCTCTGACTTAACTGTGGACCTTTAATTGAGCTTCTTGATGCTGGCACGTTGTATCTTTTCTTCTTGCTATTTTTTTCGTGTTTGGACTCCATGGAAAGATCTGAAATACCTAAAACTGGGTGCTTATCCTAAAGTCACGCTTTCTGCTTCCTTCCTTTTTCTACACTAGTAAAAACTTTTAGCCGGTACGTTTTGGAGATACGTATAAAAGGGCAACACAAAGGGCCAAAAGGAGGGGCGCGTGGTTGTGAGACTGAAGGGGTGAACTTACTAATGACTAGGGTCAAGGCGAGCAGGTTTGCTGTCTTCTGGGGAGAGTCCGTGGCCAGGAGGAGGGGGAAGGACCCAGAAGTTCTGTTATCTCTCCGTTTGGAGAGCCCGGGAAGCAGGCTGAGAACAAGAAATGCCCACAGGGAGAAAAGCATTTTTTTCACATGGCGGAACAGAACAAACCACTTGTTCGGCGGAACCTTAAAAACCTCTAAGCTGATGGAACACTGGAAGACTGAACTTCCTATTTAATTTTATATAAAGTAGCCTAAAAAATGACTTCAAGCTGACTAGGATTTAATTTTCAGTGCTAACCTTCAATTAATTTGTAACTTTTTTGGCACCCAGTTTGCTGGAAATGGCTGTAATTATGTTGTTTTCTGAACGGTGCATTCATTCAGGCCATACTCTCTAAGACTATTTATACAGCTGGGAAAAAAATAATGGTATTTAGGGGGATGGGGGAATGCTAATAGGAAACTTATTGAAAAAATCTGAATTATCGATTTTGAAAAAGTATCTCATTAACTCTCCTTTGATATTTTAAACTGAATGTTTGGCTGTTAATTTTAAGAGAGAATTTGGATAATTTTGTTGTCGTCTTTAACAAGAAATGCATGGTCAGCTTCCCTATGGTTGCCTTTTATGCATCTTTGAGGCCCGCACAATTACACACTTGCTGCAAAACCCCACGTTGCTCTTCTGTGTGGGGTTTTATAATGATAGTGTTGGTTCTTAATTGATCTGCATAGCAGGGCCCAATTGCTGTTAGAGGAGAATTATTCAGAAATCTGAGAGGATGAGAACATACAGAGCAAATACGTTACCTTTTTTTTTTTCAGAAAAAATCGCAATAAAAACCTTTTAAAGACTGTGCTGTTTTAATGCACAATAAACTGGCTGTTTGCCTGTATTGTAGAATGCCGCATGTTTTCAAACTAAACAGATTCACTTTTGGGTTTTCCTTCTCATTTTCTTTACGTTTAAAAGCTACTGAGGTTTTTGAACATTCTTTTTGTGTGTTAGGCATTAAAGGTGTTTGTATGCGTGTGTCTCCTCTTGTCTTTAAACCCAGAGCAAGCTCCCTGCTGGCATTTATCGTCTCGTTTGAGTGTTTTTCTAGCTGAAGGCACACTTTATGAAGATGGCAACTGGATTGTATTTCCAGCCATATAGTTGACATGGGTTTAAGGGCAGTAATATCTGTACGTAGCCCTAACAGCCATAGTTTAGAACCAGAACTAATATGAAAGCTTAGAACCGTCATTAGGTTTTGAATTTTTAACTGTTTCTGAATTTCCAATAAAGAGCTTTTTTTTGGTAGCTTTTAGGGTGACGGCTTTGATGTTTCTGCCCATCCTCACGTCAGAAAGGCCAGGTGGTGATAGCCCCAAATCCTCCGTGGAACCTCTGGGCTCCTCCTCGCCTGGGGACTCTCGCTGGAGATAGGTGGCCTCTACCGGTTTCGGACCATCTTCCCGCAGCTCAACGGGAGCTCCCGGGAGGGCTTTTCAGAGCACGGTTCTCATTCATTCTGCTTTTGTCTGGACGGGTGGAGGGGATTGGCACGGAGTTGCCTCACAGAGCAAACACCTTCCGGCAGTTTCCAGGCCCGCAGTGGTGTGCGCACACTGCCGCTGTGCAGGCGCGCTCAGCTCACCACATTCGAGGCACGGTTTCTGTGGGTGATGAGCGATGAAAACTGTTTGCTCTCCTGATCCTGGAATATTTTGGAAACGTAAGTGCCCCGTGAAACCTAGGCTGTTGGGTGTTCCTCAGTGCCCAGGTGCCAGATGATAGGCAGTAATGAATGCAGCTGGATATTGGACTTGATTGTCTCTTGTTTCTTATTTAATTTACTGGAGCATCAGTGAATCCATCGGAAGTTATTAATGCGTATGTGGACAAGTTGATCTTCTGAAGAGCACATTTACTTCTTTTTAATCTTTTAAAATATTTTATTTTGACTTTCTCAAGTCGCTGTATAAGTGGTGGAAAGGGAAAAGAAAATCCTGCAGGGGAGGAGTAGACAAATTTTCCTCTTTTTGTGAGATCCCTACCTGTAGATTTACGGCAGAAGTATTACTTCCCTTGGGCGTGAGGGTTTTCACTCTCCCTCAGTCTGGAGTTTTGCGGGTTCACATATTTTTGTGCAAGGGTAGAACTGGAATACAGAGGGCTTGCCTTGCTGCTGATGTTCACGCTGCTGCTTAAAATTACTGTTTGACTTATTCATGCCATTTGTCCTCAGAAAGGAATTTCATTGTTTCTAAAACTGCAGTAGTTGGAATGAAAAAGCCTGAAAGATTATATTGGTCTGTCATATACCTTTTTATGTGGGGAACATAATTACTTCTGAAAGAAACAGAAGCATTTTAAGATGGCTCCTGCTACACGAGTATGAAATTGTAGAGGTGTTAAATTTATTATCTGTTTCCCAGATTGAGGAAACTTGGTTTTGAACAGAAATGGCACCACTTGAATAAATATTTGTCACACAGGAGAGTCAGCATGCAGCTAAAAATGCTTTTTGTGCTGTGGATTGTTCTGATTCCAACTTTTCTTTCTCCTGTATCGCAGACTACTTGTCACGTTATACCGGTGGAAGGGTGAAGCTGTGGGCCATTGAGCACTGATTTCTCGCAGCACCACAATTACGGGGACACCTGTGCTAAATAACATTGTGCTGTTCTACTTTGCAAATTACAGGGCTTGGTCCCGCTCTAAGATGCACAGATGTCCATCGCCTCCCTCTGCGAGCAGCCCTCGTACCTGGGCGCGTGGTCCCGCACGCCTCCTCCGCCAGCTAGCTCGCCCCCTTCCTACGAGCTGCCGCACACCTTATAGCTCAGCATCCAAACACTCTCCTTCATTAGTCCCATGGGAATTCCTTCAACTATTATTCTTCGTGGCGAGTGGACTTTTGACTGGGAAAAAAAAAAAAAGATACAAAATGCGCACCTCCTCTTCTTCCGCTCAGGTCTCAGGGTTTGACCACTTTTCCTTCGCAGTTTGTCTGGTTTTGCACTGCTCGACTCTCCGCCTGTTGTTTCAGGCTGCTACTCAAATTACACATACTCTAGTTATTATTTCCATCATTTAGTATGAATTTTACAGTGATGTTGTTTTTATGCTTCCTTACCCTGCCACATGCGTTAACTATACAGAAACTGTTCTTCTTGTGGAAGAAATTATATACCAAAACTACCCAGTAAAAAGCTTGTTTTATGGCACTTATAAAATTAATGCCAAAAATGTACGGTAAAGCTTGATTTTTTGACATTAATGGCTAGTTATTTAACATGTTGTGCTCTTGTAGCGCCTGGAAAACAGCACTTAGAGATGTTCAGGTATGATTTCAAATTCTCACCCGAGGATTCAAAAGTTTAAGGGGTTGTTAAGTGAAGAGTAGGGGGACAAAGCGCAGAGGTTAGTAACACCTGAAATGAATGGGAAGTGGGATAAATACCTGGAATTTTAAATTTTATTTTATTTTTATGAGCCAAACGCACTATATAGTGTACTGTTTAGATGATCCTTTTGCATAGCTGGGGTATGGCAGCAAGTCCATCCCGTCATCACCATCCACCAGGCTGTACGAGCGGTGCTACAGGAGTAAGGCGGGTCCAGAGGGTGATTGCAGCACGTCTGCCTCTCTCTCTGGGGATGCTGGAATGTAGACATGGGGTGGACCTTTCCCTTTGGTGCTTTTTGCTATGCGAATGGACATTTTCTTTCCGCTTTCCCCTCTCTCTGTGGCGGTGCAACAAGCCAGAGCTCACTTGCTGATAATCCTGATCCATACCAGCAACTGAAATGCCTTTTAATAGAGGGGATAGTCTTACAGAAATCAAGGAGAAGAATCCCAGAGGCCTTATAGACATGAATTAACAGGAACTATGAAAACAAAAACCTTTCAGTAAAAGCATTAAAAAATCAGTATTTTGGGAGCCTCTAAGAAAAGATGACAAGTCAAATACATGTAACTTACCAATTTATGAATCAGTAGACTCCAAGAACACGTCGTCAACTTATGCAAGTTGTGATAGGATATTTAGCTTGGATTCTGCTTATGAACGTTTTAGTCAACTGTAGCTGTGGATATCACTGTGCCTCGGCGGTGGCGAAGGGCTCTGTGGCAGTGTGAAGTTTGGAAAACCACAGCCTAGAAGGGATGCGATGATTTGTTATGTGTATCATAGCTAGGCAGTTAACATTTTAGCGGGAATATTTCAGATAGAAAAATTATTTTTACAAGTGTCATCAATACTGTTTATCATATTCTTAAGCCTTTAAGTCCTCAGTCCAAAGGAACTGACTTTAGCCTCAGAGACAGAGAGGTACGGCACTTATAATGAATGTATTAGAAAAATTTCTAAGAGACCTTGACATGGCTTGCGGAGATATATATGAGAGTGTCTCACTGGAAATAAAGGGAAAGGGTTTTTATGGAGGTCAGAAACCCTATGTCTGGCTTTGCTGGGTGATACAGTATTCATTTTTACTTCTGTCGTTGTTCCAGGACTAAATATTTCTTGTCTTAAACCTCAGACCAGCTAATTACAGAATAAAAAAAAGCAAGAAACTGTTTGAAGCAGTTCGTTTATGTGAAGCTGGAAAAAAAGCCAACTGAACTAGATTAGAGGACAAGCGCAGTCATCAAAGTAACTTCTTAAATGCAATTTAATATGCGAAACTCATCTCTACATAGTATGTCTGCATTATCTGCCCATGTGTATACAAGTAGAGGTTTTGTTCCGTAGATACAACATATCAATCGTTTCAGTTCACTTGGGATCAAGGACTGTTCTCCGATTGCCAGCCCAAGTGGTGCGAAGTGACTTATGTCCCCACTGCCCTGGGTGTTTTCCTGCAGACTGTTCACGGCCAAATGGCATAACATCTGACCCTCTGTGGCGATATGGCATGGCTATAGCCAGTACTCTCGGTTAAAACAGTATGAAATAATGTTTTCAGCCCACTAAAGCAGCATTTTTATAGCCTGACCCTGAGGAAAGCTGTCACTGTTTGGGGCCGTTTTGGGGCATAAAATGAGGCCAGGTGACCTGACGCCGCAGGGCCTGTTGAGGCAGCGTGAGAGCTCCTTCGGCTTCAAAGGGCCAAACAAGTCCTGGGTCACCTCATCTGGCTAACGGCAGTGGTCCTGCACGGAACCATTGCCCAAACCTGGAAGGTTTGGACTGAAGGGAGCACTCTTGAAAAAAAAAAATGGGCATGCGTACAGTGTAGACAAGCCTGGGAGTGGGATTGAGTCAGGGAATTAAGGTATTTAGCGCTTTAAAAGTCTTTTCAGGAAAAGAAATAACATTAAATCTCTTCTCTGCTGTGGGTGGCCCTTTCCATGCAGAAAGTATTTTAACCCTTTTAGTTTTAGGTGCTTTTTTTGGCACTGACAGGGGCTCTCTCTCGTTCACAGAGAATCAGTGTAAGTGTCTTTTTCTCTTCTCTGCGGTGTGGTAGTTTTCTGGTGCGCACACATTTTAAACAAAAGAAAACATAAATACAGGCGAGACTGTCATCAGTTTAAAGTATTGCATAAGTGGTTAAATTTAATCACAAAGAGACAACCAGCTAATGGTTTTAGTGGAATTCATAAAATCCCATAAAACACAAAAGTTAAATTTTGTCATATAATGTGAATCAGTTATAGGAACCAGCACAGCTTCCTTTTCCCCCTGAATAAATTCTAAACAGTCCTTAGAAAATGAATTACCAGTCTGCAAATCAGGATGACATATTTTTCAGCTATAAAACTAAAACTACTTTCAGACCACTTAGCTGAAAAAAAAAAAAAAGGCAAAAAAAAAAAAGGCAGCAACTTTGTTGTTACTGTGTTACTGTCAATAGTATTGGATGCTTGGTTGTGGCTCCGTTTTAGCAGTTTGACCTTGTTTAGATCAACCTGAATCAAATCGACAGACCTCCCTTACAATTTCCCCACCCCATCGTAGAAAGCGCATACCCTGCATGAGTGTATCCAGCTGGAGATGTGCCAATAGAAGTAATTACGTGATGAAACTATTTAACTTTGACTAAAATACTCTCACCAGGTTCTTTCAAACTGTGTGTCTTATATCTTGTTGAAGCAATTTTATATCATGCCTTTAAAGTACAGTAATGGCCACTTGCATTGACAGAATCCTCGTAAAAGAAGAAGACCGAGACCTTGCTCATGAAGTGCTATTGATTTTCTGAGTCCCTGCTAGAGTTGCCAAAGATACAACACTGTTGTTAGGGAGAGAAGATACTTTGGCCTTCAATATCACAGGAGGGTTCCTGTGTAAGCACAGGCGTCAATGGGTTTCAGTGATAAATAATGCATTTTGGTGATAACTGCCCATATTATTTTGTCAGTTTTATATGACTCAGCATTTGCTCTTGCCAGGCATTTCTTTAATGTCACCGCTGGCTGCTGAAGTTTGAGCTGATTGTAAATGCTATTTGTATTTTAAAGGTCCGTTTGCATTATGGCAAAAAGCTGAAGTTTCGGTTTCTCTTAGGCTACGGTCGGTTTGGATCAGTAGGAAAACCTGACACCCCCAACACTACTCACTGCCGTATTTCCAAAGGGCAGGGCTTGTGAACACCATACTCTGGATGTACGTAGCAAAGGAGTCTAGTTTTACCTACTGTATTCAGACAACAGTTCTGGAAGCTGCCCTGCGCCAGCGCGTTTGCACAAGTCTGTGTTACGGGTGGGAGAGGAAAGCAGAGAGATCATCCCGAAGGAGCCTGCTGCCGCTTCCCAGCGCAGCCAGCCAGGCAGTGGGAAGGGCGGGCACAGCCTTTGCTCCGCGCAGCTGAGCTGGTAGTGAAAGGGGAGCCGGTCTCTGCTTCTCTAGGGCGCTTGGGTGGATTTGTTTTCCCCAGAGAAGGGACGTACCGGTTTGTCATCCTGGATCCGAGTCCTTTTGCGCTCCTGGGACCGCTCTGTTTGCTGCCTGCTGCTTGGGACAAATTGCCCGTGAAAAGCCTTTGGGCAACCTTGGCTTGTGTGCCTGGAAGGTGGGTTGTTTTTCCAGCTGTCCTTGGTGGTGGCAATCTATGCCCACAGACCTTGTCTCCTTTGTGTCCTCAGGCCACCGCAGCAATAAATCCGAACTACCCGCAGGGTAATCTCACCGATGGTGGGCTGTCTCACCCCGCGCATTTGAGGAAGTGGTTTCAGAGCTTGGTCCTAACGCTGCAAATCCTAATGGTATCCTCTAAAAGCATAAACTTTTACTTGTAGGCATTACAATTAAATCTTAATGGATTGTGCTTTTGTGACTACCACATTATTGTAGCCAATAGATAATTATTATTTATCAGTAGGGGGAAAAAAGGGCTGGCTAGGAAAATTATAGCTATGATAATTAGTTTTTGATGACATTAGCCAATTAATATAATTTTATGTTTTCCAATTTGAGATTTAGGCAAGGTTGCCTTTATTTTCGTTTCTATTCCAATGTTTGAGTCAGTTTAGTCCTTCTGAAAGGGTTGATATTGAGGGCCCTGGGGGGTGCCATCATCACCAGGCAACAGGGGAGACAATGCTGAAAAGAAATCGCACAACATAATTTCCCTTCATCTTCCCCAAATGTGTCCTTGTTCCGAACGACATGAATCAACTTTAAGCCCTATTGTCCCCTTCATTTCCAGCCTGAGGAGCCTAGAGGGAGGGGAAAAAAACCCAACGAAAACCCTGAGGAGAGATTATAGTGGGAGAAATATTGCTCACCTGGATCCCTGACTGCACAGAAGTCTCTCCTCGGTGGTTTGAATGCACTGGAGCTTGGGCAGCAGGGGGAACAGCTAACGTCTCCTCTTCCCGTCTCATCTCCAGGTCTGCAGCACTATGGTGGTGTTGCGCTAACGTGCGCCATTTGGCTTACTCCCGGGGGAATTAAGATTGGCGCCACCCAGATGTCCAGGCAGGCAAAACAGGCTTTATAAACTTTGGGTTCGGTTATTTTCTTCCAGATCTGAAGAAAAAAGATTTTCTCACCTGACCTAAGACCAGCCTGAAACGTAAATGTAATACATTTATAGGAGCAGCTTTACAGGGGGTCCCTCTGCCTCAGTGTCCTCTTTCCAACCGTCACCAGTAGCACATGCCTAGGGAAAGAAGGTAGTGGGGAGCAAGCGTCTCGTGGACCTTCCCCAGAGCAGCCTCCCAGCCTCCAGGAACCTGTGCTTTAGCTCTTAGAAGAGTGAGCTTGGCGGCTCTGTTAGTAGCCATGGATATGGTTTTTGTCCATTAATTTCTCCAGTTGCTTTTTGAACCATTTAAATATTAGCATTCATAAAGTTTTGCAGTGAGGAGTTCTGCAGCTTGTTTACACACTGCGTGAACCATCTCCTTTTGGGTTTGTTCTTTTTTTTTTCTTTTTTATCGAACAGTTGCAAATTTCATTTGATGTCTCCTGGATCTTTTTTAAAGGGGAAGCAAGCAGCGCTTTCCTTCGTGCTTTGATGCTGCCTTCATGCTACTCATAGTGTTACAAACCTTCTCTACGTCCCCGTCAACCCGCCTGTTACCCAGCCGAAGGGCCACCACGAGGCAATAGGGCAGGTGGAGACCCGTGGCTTTGACGGCGCTCTTACAGACGTGTCTGTGTCCATGTCCATGTCCATGTCCATGTCTGTGCAGCCTGGGGCTCCTCCGCTCTCTTTTCCTGGATGCCCACGACCGCTTTACAACAGGAAGGCCAGTGCAAAGCCAGAAAGCAGTTACACAGCGCTCTCAAGAAGTTGCCTTTGAAGGCAGATTTTTGCTATTGGTGGTTGGTGTTTTTTTTTCTTTTCTGTTTTAGGGCAGAGAAGGAATTGTCTGCTTAGGTATGAGAAGGATCTGGATGAAAGCAGTAACTAGTTATACGGTGGTTTTTATTTCCTTTGAGGCTTAATGTAAGAGGGATGATGCTGAAAAATAGGTATGAATGAATTTACAAAAAAGTTTCTGAAATATCTCAAAAGGCAGGGACGTTTGTCGTCATTGAAACAACCAGAAGAGCGCCATTTCCCCCGGCCTTAAACCCCCGGTATGCTTTTCTGCAACAGGTCTCATTTTCTTCTCAGAGAGGACACGTACTGTTAAGAAGTTAATAATAAGGTAGTGGCTACACATAACAGAGGGATGGTGAGGAAAACTAGGTTTATCTTGTTAATTGTGATTTTAATATTGCTTTCCCTTGTCTCAAAAGACTTCTTATTTCTTCTTACTTTCCATGTTTAAACAGCATAAGGCAGGAGTGATCTTTATTGGCATATATATTTGCCATTTGCCAACCATCTTTGAAAGCGTGCCTCATAAGCAAAACTATAAACAGATTTACTTTTGACGGGAAAGAGTATTTTGGCCCATTTTACTGCCTGCAGAATGCCTGGAAAGTTTTAAATTAATGGCTACGAATGCAAGAGAAAAGGAAATCAAAGAGCCGTTTATTCCTTTAGAAAGAGACCTATTTCCCCTCACTTTTCTATATTTTCTACCTGCTTTGGCTGCGAAAGCATTTAAAAATGTTTATAAGCACCTAGAATTTCCCCATCCTTTCACACTGATGTCCCTAGGAGTGTATAAGCTGTGGGACAGGGCAAAGGGGTGGAGATGACCTTCTAAAGGAAATCCTTTGTTCTGTGTGAATCACCTTGTACCACAGAAAAGCAAAAGACTGAGTATATATTTTTTGAAATGACAAAGTGCAGTGACACAATGAACGGGTAAATCCTACACTGCTCACAGTCAGGAGAACTGTTCTTTTCCAGGTCCGCGTCCAGCTAAGTGCCTGCGGTGGGCGAACGTGTCATCAGGTTTGAGGCAGAAAAGGGTGTTCTGGCCACGGTGTTTTAATATGCCGGACTGATCCTCTTTAAAGCTGTATGATGTAATGGTTCCGTGCATTTTTTCTTTGTTGCTAAAGACTTCTGACTGAATGCCTGCTGCACCGCAGTGCTCTAATGCCAAATACTCGGATGTAAAAAAAATAAACTGTCCCAAACTGATAAAATCTTTACGCAGTTAGTGAAATGACTGAAAGTCCCACGTAACGCCCTACATGGCGGACCTCTTCTCTGTGTGGGAACCTCTCTGGGAACAGGCTGTCGCAGCCCTTTCTGAATCTCTTGTGTTCTTACGGTGTGCATCGGAATACTGTTAGCTGGGCATTTCTCTTCACTGCTCTACGTATGCTAAAACTTTCAGTTTCGGTAATTAAACTTGCAAGACAATCTTGGGTCATATTATGCTGTATTATCCTTTTAACTTTATTGTGATTGATTTGTGTCAACTTTAACTATACTCACTAGGAAGTCAATAAGTAAAGATCAATGTTTTTTTATTTCTCCTGGTTCTTCATTAGAAAGAGTAGACTGGTTAAATAACACAAGTAATAGTGATGACATGGCTTCCCTCCACATTTTCTGCTCTGAAACAGATGGAATATTTTTCAAAATTACATTAGAACAACCATGCTTGTGCTGTAATTCGCTGGTTCTCGATAGCTGATGCTTTAAACCCTCCCCCAACACAAATGGTCTCCCTGCATAGAACTTTCCACTGGTTTGCACTGAGGACCTCTTGCTAGCAAGACGAGTCTCTAGTGCCACGTCCCTTTAGGTACCTATTTCACATTTGGGTTATCTATTGATCTTACCGAATGGGCAACAGGGATGTACCCCAAGAAAAAGACTTGCTTCTGAACTCTTGAGCATCTCCTAACGTCTGGATTTGGAGCTGAAAAATGCAGCTAACTCCTTTCTCTGAAACAGAGAAAACTGACCCTATCAACTAACCACCTGTAAAACGACAGTATTTTCTTTCTTTGCTTGTCACCTGCATGCCATCTTTCCAGTGACTGCAGAAATCTGGGATAGTTGTCATGTTCTTTCTCGATCGTGTTCTCCCTTAGCAGGCTTGCTTTATAAGGACTTACGCAATAGGAAAAGATAGACAAGAAATAACCGCAGGTAAAATCCGGAGACACGTGGACTTGCCAGAAGTTGAGGACGTTGGGGACACTTTAGAGTCCCAGCCCTTGTTCTGCAGGCTGGTCTCGTCGCTGGGACCGTGCTGACCCACAGCTGTTGAGCTCGCGTTGACAGCAGCGTAAGATCTCTGCATCTAAGCAGAAAAGGCTACTGAAGCTCAGACCCATCATGCAGTTCTGAGAGTAAAATTTTATCCCTGCAGTGTATGTATAGTAAAATACTAATGCAAAATTCACTACGAAGTAGGTCGAAGTGTCAGACCAGTTATTATCAGTAACCTGTTTCTCATGAAAACATAGTGAAGAAAAAACCATCTTGTTCCTAAGATTTATAGCAACTTGACTCCATATGACAGGTGATTGAAAGCTTCCCTGCCATGCATATTACACTTTGGGTGGTGACCCCTCAGTATATATCTCCATTTAAGTCCTTCAGTAGTGTGCTGAATGGAAGCCGAGTGGCCAGATGCTGTAAGCTTCTTTTTCTAGGAAAATCTTTCATCCGGACATATAGCACAAAGTGCATTCATAAGATTACTTGAGTGTCCCGTCCTTGAACATGAATCCAAGCATTGAAAAGGATCAAAAATCAAGTCTCTGCTAAGAAAAGCTCGTACATTCATGAGCCACGGTATTCTCTGTCCTGAGAAGCGGGAGTCGATCTCTTTGCCACCCTGCGCTCGTTCAGAGTCCTGAGTTCTGACTGCAAACCAAGCAGCTTTCTGAAATAGCTTGTATCTGTTTGCCAATGGGTTTATGATCCGTGTTTATATAGGTTATAAATCCTTTTCAGGAATTATGTAGAGGCACCTTGCTTTGTTTTTCTAAGGTGTTTGTTTTTGCTGTTGCTTTACTTACTATTTTATGTGTCCAGAATGCTGCTGGGCTACACGCGCGTCCCGGGTGTAGCTTCTGTTCAGCCACATCAGGTACGTGCGCTCTGAAATACCAACCTTTGAACTGACACAAGGGGCTTTGCCGAACACCCATCTGGCGAAAACCTTAGAGTCAGGTGGTCTGTGTCACTTCGAGAGCAGCGTCCAGGCTTTGATGGTTTTTGTTTGGGGCGCAAACAGCCTGGCTGATGAGAATTGCTGCCGCGGAGGCCCTGCTGCCGGTGCCGAGGATCTCCCATCCGTGGAGGCAGGTCTGGGCATCGCTCTCCTCCCGTCTCTGCGCTGCTCACTCCGGCTCCTGGGCTGCTGTGGCTGCGCTTCCTCTTCGCATCTCATCCATCACTCGGGTCCCAGTACACCTTCTTCATGGTGTCTGATGCAAAGGTAACCCCAGTTTAAATTAGGTCTGTGATTTTCTTCTGCTCCCTTATTGTGCATAATCTTTTCCTTCTTTTTTTTCACCCAACTTGAAGCCTCCTAGGAGGTTTCTCTTGGGCATACTGCATCTGAAATCTCGATTCTGCACAAGTCGAGCTGCTGGACTCGATGTTGGCACGACCGAGGTTCTTGATCCGAGCATCCCTCCGTGTGAGAAAACGCTCTCCTGCGCCTGCCTGGCAGACAGGGAGCCCGCAGCAGCAGATGCCGTCTCAGCCTCAGCTTGGCAGGGTTTGAATCCTGAACTAAACTTTGTGGACTCACGTTTTATCTGTAAGGTTTGTAAAAAGTTTCTGAGGTTTATTAAAACACTTCTGAATTAATTCTGTCTTTGTATGGCCAGCCTACGAGACTGGGGCATACCTGAACCGAGCAAATTAAGGAAATTCTTAATCGAGGCATAAAAATGCAAGACCCAAATCTTAGAGCAACAGAATTACTGCTTTTAAAACCTTAATCTATTTTACTTCTATTATTGAAGCAAAACTGTAAAGACACAATATAGATTAATTCTATGATTTTTTTATAGCCACAATTTTATTATAAGTTTTTATATTTTATTAGATAAGGAAGTTATTTAAATTCCGTGGGCCTCATCTTGTAGCCTTCATTCAGGTAGGTCTCCTTTTGACAGCCTTTGCTGTTGAGTAAAAACTACGGAACTGAGCATTTGGCTTTTGTTGAGACAAATATACATTCCTCATTTTTACTTCTGGTCTGATGTACTCTAAAAGAAAAAGTTGAGCCAACCACCAAGTGGTTTGAAAATGAAGATTACAACAATGTTTTGGGTAATATATTATTTCAATTTGGACAGTCTTCCCTTGGGAAGATTTGGGAGTGAAATAGTTCCGTCTAATTCTCTAGCCTGCATTACATATATAAATTTTATCCTGTTTTCAATGTATGAGGTTCTTTCATTCCTGTTGTTCTTTGGTCTAATTGTGGCCAATAAGCTGGTCATCAGTTCCACTTCATTACCTAGCTAGCTGAATCTGATGAGATACTTGGGAGCCACACATGTCCTGCTTGGTAGTTTATCATCAGTTATTTTATTTTTTAAATACTTCTTACCTGATGCTGGAAAATGGTGGAATAAAGCAAAAAAAATATAAAAAATTGCATGATTCATGAGGGGAACAAGTTTTTTTTTAAGCTATGTAAATGAATAAAAACTGGTAGTGCATTTTTAAAGATTTCTAGTGTGAGAAGAAGACAAATAAAAGGATATGGAGGAGGCAAATTCTGCTGTAAGAGGTGAGCAGTTAATTGCTGAAGTGCTTTTGTTAATGTACGCAGTATGTTTCACGTGTTCTTTATCACTTAGCGTTATTAGGTATGAATATAGCTTTGGGCAAGCATATGTCCCTTTTTGCCCCAGACTCCAATTATTATTCTGGAAACTTCACTCTATTAAACATCTTTCCACGCCATTTTTTATTTTCTGCTGCCCTGGCAGTGGCTGCAGTAACTCTAGTCTGCCTTCTCAGCCGTCCGTAAGGGGGAAGGAGGTGGGGCCGGCTGTGCTGGCTTAGCCCAAGGCTTGGAGACGCTGGTAATCTGCCTCTGGCCAACACGTGCGCTTCGGGAAAGAGTGAAAAACAAGTAGAGCAAGTGCAGTGCAATGTGTCCCAGGGATTTCCTCCAATTTCTAATGATCAATGTTAAAGGTTTCCTGACGTGAAGGTCATGGATTTGTGTAATCCCTCTCTGAACACATTTAAACTTCTGGCCTCATCCGCATCCTGCAGGAAGGGGATGCTCGGGCTGGTCGTGCAGCCTGGGACGGGGTACACCTCCGCTAGGTTTTCTCTCCTGCCTTGGTATTTCCATGCGCACCTCTTTGTTCCTCTGTGAGGAGGAACAATGAGCCATCATTCCCTGATCATTCTCCTCATCTTCCTTTTATCTTTTCTGCTTCTTTTATATTCTCCTGATGTGGGATGGCTGTAGCCTGCAGGTAATGTTCAAAATGTGGGTGCACGATGGGTTTATATAGCGTCATGATGGTGTTCTCAGTTCTGTTCTATGATGGACATTGAGCGTTGAGATGGTGTTTTCCACAATCTCTGCAGTGGGTTCAACACCATTGTTTTTCGCCTGTAGACATTAATTTTTACCTCCCAGCATTACCATCTGCTCTTTGGCTGCCCTGTCGCTTGGTCCTGGGAGATCAAGTGGAAGGCTGGCACGTGAGGGGCGTTCTCCGTTGGTATTGTATTTAGATATTTTTAGTAGCTGTTAGAATCCAAACTCCTTCCCACCGTTTTCTGTCATATTCCGTCTGCTGGCAGAAATCACCACCAGCGGTGATGGATTCAGTGAGTCGCTGGAATACTGGATCTTTTGGGTTTATTTTCTCCCAGCCTGTCTTCGCACTCCCTTTATTTCGCCAACAGGGCCCATTCACTACCCAGAGACTTGCGAGTCCGTTTCAGATCTCCTGGTGTGAACTCCTTTGCTTAGGAAGTTATACCTTTAAGAAAATTGAAATATACATTCAAATATATTATAGATTTTAAAATCAGTCTTAATTTTTATTTGTGTTTGTTTTCCCCTTTTGCACCAGAAGGTTGGTGCTGTTACTCATGATTTCAGGGAAAGGCTTTGGCCAAAATCCTGATTTCTCGTCCTCAGAAAGGACTCCTTTTTCTACTCATTTAGAATTTGGAACCTATCTTTTGTTTTCACAATCCATCACAAAGGTGAGAAGCAGTATGAGTTTGAAAAAAGTAAAGGCATTGTTACCTGTGGCAGATGCTTACTGATTTTAATTTTGTTATCGGTTAATGAACTGGTTTGATTATAATTTGTTGCCTAACAGCATGGCTATCTTTTAAAAAATGTCTCCAAAGTTTCCCAAGCATTTTTGACTCCATGTATTTTTAGTGTCTTCATTGCTGCAGAGGTACGGGACTCTAAGTGATGAATTTCAAGTGGTTTGTAATATGCTGTTGATAACAATGGAAACTATTTTTTCTTTCTACTGTGGCTTGTTATTGTATTTTTTGTTATGCTTATAGACTGGCAAGTGAAGGGCTCTCTTTGTATTCTTTTTCCCCCAAGTTTCACCTATTTTCTTCTTGAGATTATTTTAATATTTGTCTTTTTATCATCTATTTTAAAAGCTAGGTAGTGTTTTTTTCAAAGCAGGAGAGAATTACTGTATTTATATTTTTCCCAGAGTCAATGAAAAATTTCCTGTAAGAAAAAAATGAGTTGTCTAGAGGAAAAAAATCTTGCTAAGCAAAATTCTGCAAGTCTCTTTCCTCTACTAGGTACGCGATATTAAACTGCACGTCGAATGCTTTTTCTACTAATTTCTGTTATTTTTCATCCTATAGAGAGACTTATATCTTACAGCATTCACCCAGAGTTTATAAGAATGCTGAGTTGTCATGCAGGAGTTTTACCTCACACTAGGGAGATATTAGTTGATAACATCTACCTTTTCAGATTTATTGCTTTAGCATATTTCACGCTAAAAATATTTTTTTACCATCTGCTAAGATTAGCACTGTAGTGGTAATAAATTTACTTACCCTGTTACTGTGGTGCAGTTTGGAACCATCTTACGCTTTATTCGGCCTAATTGAAAATAGGATAAGATAAATGATGCACTTTGAATTTCTCTCTCAGATGTACCATTGTTCATTACTTCAACAAGGGATGAGCACATCTGATTGTAATTTCAATTGTTAAGTAAAACAAAAGTTTCCATGGTGAAAATATGGTACCAACAGCTGTAATTGTCTACGGGTTACTTGTGAAAATCTCAATATTGTTTTAGTAATAAATGCAGAGTTGTTTTTCATTTACACGCTTGTTTATCCTCAAACCCTAAAGGAAAAGGGGTGAAGTCAAAAAACATGCTCAGGAATTCATGTGCTGTGTGGAATACGATATCCGAGCTTAAAACGGCTATGCTTAAAGAAATATCTGCATATTAAAACAAGGAACATTTCACCAGTGATTACTGTTGCAAAAAACCAACGCCACAACAGTTTGGGCCACTAATTTATAAACTTTGATTGGATTAGGCAATGGTTATGGTACAGTACGTTTTGGGTTTGCTTCTAGACTCTCACAGGTTATACACAGTACTGACGTCTGACATTTGCCTTGCAAATTCTTCAAACACCAGCGTCTTTTTAAAAGTGGTTTTTTTTTTTTCCTTCCTTAATATTCTATTAATATAAAACCCAAATAGTAAAATGCTAACGAAAACTCCATGAGTTAAAGGGGTGCTGGCTGCCTGATACCAGGCGAACGGCATGGGGAGAAACAGGAGTACTTACAGGCCGTTGGATCTGCCTGGTATTTCTGTCAGCTTCATTCGTGGTCTCATCATTTCATTTTTGTAAATTTATAAATATTTCTGGTTTGCGTTGCACGGCCAGGCTGCTATACCTTCCTTTAGGGCATATGAAAATATAGTCTGTAAGTTATGTTCTTTGCTTCAGAGTTTGCCACGAGTTTAGGATAAAGAAGTATATTATTGCATGAAGGATAAACAAGTATATTATTCCATAAAACATTTAAAGTAGGAGATACTGACTATACAATAGAAATAAGTGAAAACAGGAGAGAAATTATGTAATGTTAAGTCTTTTTTTTTAGATACGAGTGTGATTTTTGTGTTGATGATGCCTGGTTTTAACGTTATGGCAACAAAAGGCCATATCCTGTTTCGTTCATTCATGAAATTAATTCCCCTGCCTTGCTTGTATAAATAAGGTCAGCAAGTCTCTATCCATAAGTAATCCCCAAATCTGGCTTTTTCTTTCAAAGTATTAGAACATCTTCAGGGTTATGCAGAAGTGGATACCTCTGGGATATCCTCGTTTGGAACGCGGTTACGTGCAAAGCCTTTTTCCTCCTTTGAGTAAAGTCATAGCTAGCCTTGCAGAAATGCGTAGCTCTAGTATTTTCCTCTCTTATTTCGTAATAAATTCTTTGAGCGATGGCCAAGTTCTGATTGTGCTTCCCCTTCGTCAGGGAAAGCTCCCGTTGGCTTCAAGCCGCGTTTTGCCCGAGACGGGACGGCTCGTCGGCAGCGTCTCAGCCCTGGCTGGTATTTTCATTTTAAACCCTGAAAACAGGGGTTTGTAATGGGAGCGCTGACACAACCTTAACGAGGGGATTGTGAGTGGCTGTGCTCTAATGCTGTGCACTGCCACTGTTACTGCGTTGCAGTTATCCATTTCTAGTGTCTGTTACAGAAATTGGTATTGTATCTAAAACAATTGCTGTTATTAACAGGTTAAGCTGCTGGGATGTTAAAATAAAGGCTGCCCAGCTTTAGTGCATTTTGTTGTAATCATCTCCCAGATGCCTTGTCGGAAATCAATTCAAGTTCAAAACTGGCTAGAATTGGGAGGTCAAGGCTTCTGCAGACTAAATATTTTATCTTCTGCTCATGTCTGGAGCTTTTAAAGATGTGTATTGGGGGCTCTTTTCTCATATCCCATCTGGACAAAGATGATTGGCTTTGCCATTTTGCCCAGGTTAGGACAAGGTTAAAATCAATTATAATCAATTATTAAGAGTCTTCTGTGGCTGCAAAGCTTAAAAGGGGATTTTAAAAGTTGCTCAGTTCTGAAACAAGAATATCGAAGTTGCTGGTGTAGATGTCATTATTCTGGATGTCAGATGTAAATCTTACCTGCAGCGGTAATAAACGCACAGAATTCCTTCATCATCTTCGTGTCCCGTGTGTTTTGGAACAAACAGCAATACCTAAAAAAAGACGCTAGAGGTGTAGGGGGGACAGTTGCATTGTGTTAAAAGATCTAGTTGTCATTTCCACATGAGAATGTGGAAGCTAAATGAGAGGGAGCTATTTATAATTTGGTGAAGCCAGATGTTTTGTTCCCCAGAAATGTATTCAGTGTACTCCGGTCTTCAGAACTCAAATGCTAATTTTCTAGTATGTTTTGGGGACACTGTGCTTTTATCTTAAAATACAATAGTATTTATGTATTATAATTCACTCTGTTTGCCTGATGTGCTGGAATATACAAGATCGCTGCCTCTCCCTGGGAACGAATCACTCATTTTGTTTGAAATAACTTTTGATGTTAGGTACCATTTTTCCCATACAAATCACATTCAGCGTTATTCTCACTCAGCTTTTGAGTGAATGAGCGAACATGTCTCTTTGTCCCTCATCACCATTGTTTTGGTGCTTTTGAACACAACATTTATGCTTCCAATTTACATTTAAGAAAATTAAGAATTGGAGCCTGAATTTTGGAGGAAGACATGGCCTCTTGTAAAGGCAGGGAGGGAGGAGGGATGCTCTGCTGAAAGTAAGACCTGCATGCAGGAAACAAGGGTTTACCTGTTTAATTCTTAATTAATTCATCTCTAAGAAAACTGTCAGACTGACGCTAGTCAGCTCAGTAGCCTCAGTTGCCTATTTTTAATATTGGGATAATTTTATTCCTTTTGTTTCAGGGAGTGAAGTGTATGGCTGTGCATGTAATATGCATATAATGTATCGCACAATGTCATATAACGTAAAGTCGCACTCGAGAAAGCCTGATGTTCAGCTAATCTGGTGTGGGAGCCATACAGTTATATGTGTTATGTCATGACTGGATTTAGCCTTGCCTGTCGTGTCCAAGCCCGAAGAGAGGGTGAACATCGGAGCTGAATTTGGATATCGGAAGACTTTGGTTCTGAGCTGGTTACTAGGCCAGCAGAATTGACTGGGATTTGTTAGACAGACTGGGATCTTCAAAACATGAATCTTTAAAACTTTTTTGAGCTTCAGACCTTTTCTCTGTTACTTTGCTTTTCCCTGGCATCTGCATTTCACGCTCAGAGACAAGCGATGGTTTGTAGGTAGGCTTGTTGAAAAACTTCAGCAAAGGATGTTCTTGCATAGCTTATGTCCTGAGGTCTCCGGAGGGCTCCGGTTCTTACAGAATTTCCAGATTGCTGCCAGAAGCAAAGTTGACCTGATTCTCCTCTCTGCGCATTTTGAAAAATGTCATATATTTCAGTTGTCATTGGTGCACGTGTTCCTGAATCTGGAATATTTTAAGAGGAATCAGAATCCGGCATAAAGATCAGCTTCAACTAAGAAACTAGATTAGCCACTTGTTGGCATGAAATAAAATACATCAGATTTGGAAAATGTTTTTGAGATTCTTAACATAGGAAAAATACTAAATAGTTGTAGGATTAAAAAAAACACTCAGACATTCCAAAATTTGTAAATATTTTCATTAACATAGGAATTGAGAAACATTTTCTCAAAATGGACGTTCTCATGCTAATACTATAGTTGTGCTCATTTTCCCAAGGATTTTGTAGTGAGCACGAGATTTTAAAAATACGTGTAGGGACATCATCCTGGAAAATAGATATCTAACGAAAACCAAAAAAGTAGAATGAATTAGCGTGGATTTTCTTCCGTTGTACTGCATCTCCATGTGAAATCACTGAGTATTCCACAGGTTTTCAAGAAAAGTTTAGCATTTCTGTATATATGACCTTCAGAATATTTTGACACCTGAGAATACCTTGTCACCTACCCCCAAGCGTGTGTATGTTTGTTGTCAAAAAAGGCTAGCTGTTTCTAAAAGCCATAGAGTTTAAATATTTCTATGCACACTTATGGCCAGAAAATAAACGTGTTTAAGTGCAACGGGAAGATGTTAATGTCCATTAAGACAGTAATATTGGACCACTACGATAACTCTGTATTTTCTCTACTTGTTTTCTGTACAAACTGCTGGATCCCGGGGTAGAGTTAAAGCGTCGCTTTCTGCAGCTGGTACGGGAAGCAGCTTCACTCCGACGCTGGAAAGCTATCAGAGGGTAGTTTGTAGCCTTGCTGAAGGCATGTGTAATGCAAAGACTTCCGTAAAGGTACAAAAGGCTCAGTGGAGAGGGTAAGGGAAACCTTTTCTTTCCAACATGCTCTCTTTGTCCCCTTCAACGTAGCTGAAGGATTGATGATATATCCTGTCTCGAGAAGAAGGCATCGCCACGGTATGATGGGCGATCGTTGTTCAGTTCAGAGACGTGCCCACACTGAAAAGACTCACATCGGGGGCCTTTGCTCCAAACGCCGTGCTCCTTGTGATTCCATAAATGATGCAAAAAGCACGTTAATAAAGCATTCGAGAACAACAGAGACGCTGAACTCTTCCTTCTCTCGGGGCAGCCCGTATTTATATTTTTAAATGGGCACGTGAAAAACTTGGAATTCAAGGTTTATCTTAATACATTTACATTGTGATTTATAAGACTGCAAAAAGCATTATAATAGGAGTTTACCTACTAATGATATTTGCAAAAGCCAGTTATTAATAGCTTATAAAGTGAATCGGGCTCCTTTTTTATCCCAGTAATTTATTTCACATACAGGATTATATCCCTTCTCAATTTCATTTTCATTTGATAAAACAAGAAATATAAAATATAATTTGCAATAAGTCTATGCCTGGCTGCGCAACAACTATGTGCTAAAATGCATCAATAGGCCCTTCCTTTTCAGGGAACACCACCAAAACTGACACATTTTGGGGGCCTTCTGAACTGGAGGGGCTTAGCAAAGGAGAGGTACATAAAGAATGAATGTTCTTGGCTACTATTTGCAAGAACAGTGTTTTTATTGGAGGCAGGAACCCCATTTCCCTTTCCTTGGAAGGCTGAGGGGAACCTATCGTTTGGCTAATGAGACACAGGGCACTGTATGCCTGCATAGTTCGGAGAGAGATGAAAAGTTCCTATTTATCCTGCACAGTGAAAATACAGGTCTGGAGACCGCATGTGTTTCCAATTTCAATGCACTTTTATTTCAGTTATTTAGATGGATAGAGGCATCAAGCCAGAGTTTCCCCAACAACAAAGGTCTTACACTGTCCAAACAGACTGCATTCCTGAGCCCGCTGGTCATGCCACCTAAAAAGGTTTAAAGATTCCGCACGGTCTGTTTAAACAAAATAGCTGTGTTATTCATTTCGACCTTGCACATAGGCACCGATGTTTATATTGTTGAAGTTAAGTTTTAAAGTGAGCAGAAAATGTTGGTAGAAGGCTTAGGCCCTGCACTTCCTCAGCAAAGGAAGGATGTTTACCAAACTAGGGACTGAGAAAATGAACCGAGTTCCTTATCATAGCATTTTAAAATGCCATGGCTAGGAAGAACAAACATTTTCTCTTTTGGTTTCCCTTCTCTTTTTCCCTTTTACACTTCATTGATCACTGCTGATTTCCGTTATTGAGTACAATGCTGTAGACGCTCATTAACAAGTCCAAGCCAAGCTCGGCTGCTTTCACTGGGGACCCAAACCAGAACGCTGGGAGAAGTTCAGGAACTCTCCAGGCAAAGAGGGAGCCCATTTCAGGAAACCTGGAACTGAAACTCTGTTTGTGCTATGTTTTGCCATGAAACTAGGTGGTTTCTAGCAGAGAAAGAATGGATGAAACTCCAACATTTGTGATTCGGACGGATTTTGCAAAATTGTCAGAAAGAACTGCTGCAAAGCCTTTGTAATCACGGATAATGTTCCTTGGCCTTTCGTTCTGGCACTCTGAGATTTACTCCGGATCCAGACTTGCAGCCCCGCGTGAGCTGGGGCTGAGCGTCGGCAGAGAGAGGAGTCCTGGCAGGTGGGAGTTTCCCTTCCCTTGATGTTGGGAGGGGAACTGAAGGCTTTTAACAGGGTAGCTTTTTTCGCTAGGAAACAGTACAGGTGGACAAGGGAAAACGCCATAGAGTAGCTGCTTGCCTGTAAACCTCAAGAGAAACTTTGTAGATCTCTTTATGGGGAAATGGAGTGTTTGTCTTCGTTTTCCTTACAAATGACTCTTAGACGCTTAAACCTAATATCTCTTTTCTTTCCTGTCCGCCCCCTCTCATGTGGGCATACCAGTTACACACACGGGGTTACTCCTGCGTGCTGGCCTATTGGCATTGAATCCTTAGTACAGACAAAAAGGAGCTGTCTTTTTTTCTTTGGGAAAACAACTCGGACTTTATAGAGATTTGCATAGATTTTGTAAATTCATATTAGATTAAGAGGATATATTATCGTCCCAGTTGCATAGATTTTGAGACCGTGAACTTTAACACAGGAATACTTCATGAACAATTTCATCTATTTTCTGTAAAAGTGCTTTTAATGAATGTTGGGATTCAGCAAGACTAGAGCTATTAGAGTCCAGCTCTTTTAAAACCTAGTATTAGTGTAATGATTTGAGTTTGCATAGTATTTCATTATCAGCAAAGTTCAAAGTATGGTATAAGGGGTCTCACCACATGCAAGGCAGGTAGCAGAATAAGGTACAGGGTCCTAGGTGAAGGGATGAACTCAACGGCGACCAGTACCTATTGCTATTGGAGTGGGTGTAATGGAAAGCAGCGTGTAGACCTTCCTCTGCTCTTGCCTGTATGTAGGAACAGCTTGGGAGGGAACCAACAGCGGGGTCGGAGACGCAGCCTGGGTGAAGTTCTTTCAGGCACCGGCTTTGCACGCCCCTGGATCTAGTTATTCCAGGGCTGTGGGTGGGAGAGCTCTGCAGGAACGGAGTCAGCTCAGTCCCTGTCAGAGCCGTAGGGAAACAACCCGAGCCTCAGCTGTGAGGAGGATTTGCCCTTCCACAGCCGGTGCACAGTCGCTGCCTTGACTGAAAGGCACATGTAAAGGATAAACAACATTTCCACAAGAGTTTCTGCATTAATGTGGAGTGCTTTGGTTTTTTGCGCTTGCAATCCTCATGCCTGCTCTCGCAAATATTTTCTCATAGGCATGTTGATGTCATGCCCACGTGGATTTTTTTATTTTTTTTTTAATATTTATGTGTTCAGGCTGGTGGAAATAATGAAATAGGTATAGAAAGAAAGGTGATGGAAGGAAGAGAGAAGAAAGTCCGTCGATGGTACCAGGAACGAAGCAGGGAGGAAATACTGTCATTCTCTGTGTACCTGGTCCCAAACAATCAAGAAGCAGAAAGACAGAGCAGCCCTTCTAAAATGGTAACCCGTCCTCCTCTCTCGCAGGACTGACACTTGTTTGTCTCACACGTCACTCTTCTGTGCAGTCACCATCCTCTCCCCAGCTGAGTTCTTACCTCTGTCTTTTCGTAGTCATTCCATTCCTGTGGCCTTTCCCAGGCATTTTCCCAGGTAGTTTTATTTTGTATTGTGGGACGCAGAAGCACAGCTCAGTTGTGTTTGCCCGTTGTTGTTGCGCAGGGGCCAGCAAGGGCCTGTGTTAGCCCAGCACCTTGTCCCAGAGAAGCTCCAGCCCGAGGAAGAATGGATGCTAAGGGGTCCCTCGCAACCAGAGAATGCTCTGACCAGACATCACTGCATGGGAGAGGGTGAGGCTTTGCCTGGGTTTTACCTTTCCTCTTTTCCAGTTGTTTGAAAAATGTCGCAGGGGTTTCCATTGCGGATTATGACTTTCAAGAAAGAAGAGATGTGAGCAAAGACGACAATGTTTCCATGCAGATTTCTCACAACTTAGTCCAAGTCTAGACACCAAGCTCTGACTGTGTCCACATCACACCCAGCTTTCCCTGTCTGCAGTTCTCCTATTGCTTCCTTCCCCCAAAAGTACTTTTGTGTCACAGAAGTGGTTAAATTCACAGCAAGATCAGGGGTTTAGTTCTAAAGGTATTTTGGAATCTGCAAATGCAGGTAGTTGCATGTTAGGTATTAAAAAATGAACGTGCACCTAATTACTGTTGATTTCAGAGTGAGTGAGGTATTTTTGAGAATCACAGTAGGCCCCAGGAGGCTATCTTTCTCCTGAGCCCCCGTGTGTAGCATTTCCTATTGTTTAGGTATCTCTCAAGACAGGAAGACGATCAGCATAAGGACGGAGAGCGAGCCTAGGCTGTCGGAAACTGGCTGATCCAGATCTTGCATGTAAATCTGCTCCCAAGTGACTTTTCAGCGTTCAGTCACACTTTAACTCTCATCTTCTTTGTGATGTAGCCATTTCAATTTTATTAATTAGACCAGTAGTAATTCCTCCTTCTGCAGTAAAATAAATAAGCAAAAATAAACCATCCATCCTTCTGTTGGATTCACACCTGGCTGTTTAAAATACTCACAAAATCACAGAGGGTAGAAAGTAATTGCATTGCATTAAACTGATATCCACAGTCTTTCAACAAGTTTCTTTGTGTCCATGTATAACATTTTTTATAAGTGTATTAAAAGTCCTTTCTCTCTACGCAAAGCTTTCTCCCACCTCTGTTAATTCTATGTGAACACCTCCTTCATCATATTGGTTATATATTATATCCACAACCTTTTATGAAACGTGTTCTTTACCTCGTACCCTGAGACAAGCCAATCTTTAGGATCTGGAGTGAGTACACAATGCAAGTTTTATTGTCTTTAGTATTTCCTTATTTTATACATTTGAAGGAATGAAAGTTCTAAGTGCAGAAAATGGTTTCACTTGAATTTACAGTCATATTCTGGTTGAAACTATAGACTGCCTTTTCAGCTGCATCGATGTGGGTGTCTGAAACAACATCTTTTTAATCACAAGATCAGGAACTGCAGTTTATATTTTTTCTATATAACCTTAATGCAAAGCTTTACATGAGTGCTCGTCTGTCACAAGAAGAAACAGAGGGATTTGGAGTAATGATCTGTTGAGCAGAGTAAGCGATAATGAAATGGGCAGCAAAAACAAGGGTGGTGCATCTCAGGTGCCCGCAGACAGGGTACCAAACCGGGGGACTGGCAGCTCTGTGTGAGGTCAATGGAGTTGCCCGACGGAGAATTTGTGAAAACCTAGCTAGCGTTTCTTTAAAATCATAACCACCCATGCGTATGTGGAATGGATTTCATCATAGTGTAAATACGAATGTGAAAAGTGCAGAGTTCTTGTCCAAACTCACTTGTTCCTGACCAAACGTGCCATCTTTCATTGAGGTGTGTGGTCTAGACGATGTATCTGGCCATTGCTGCAATGGCTGCTGGGCCCATTTTCTTTTTCGTATCCTAGAGATTAATAAGGCTAGTGCTAAATGGCCTTGACTTGAGAGTGATGCTACCCACGAGCGTCTGGTGGCACGGCTGAGACAACTGGGCTGAGTACAGAGCTGTGAACATCTACTCAGTCACGTCCTCTGCCATAATGTTCATCACCAGAGTCTGAGCAGTTTGTGAAGTCTGACATATCGCAGCTTTCTCCCGCATCTGCAGTGCCTGCTACACGAGAAACAGGTCTTTCACTCTGACCTAAATATTCTCTAACAATACCTTCAGTCGGTTTCTCCTGAGCACCCAGAAGTCAGTCTCTGTAACTAGAGCCTCTGTCCATCAAAGACAAGGACTTTTCTCATCTTTATTCACAGTCCTCATCTTCCCGTGCGGGTGATTCAGTCCTCCTGGAACTGAGTTTGGTCTGACTTGACAACAGCACGACAACGACGATGCAGTTGATTTGTACTATAGCATTATGTTTTTCTAGGCACAATATTTCCCCTGTAATAATAGGTTTACTAGAAAGAAAATTGAAGAATATAACTGTAAATAATATATTCTTGCAACTCTTCTTTAAATGAAGTCCCAGGAAATCTGGGAGAATCTAAGGACCTTTTATTATTTTATTTTTTTTTTACTGGCACATTCTCTAGTGGCATTTTTCCATCTCAGGAGGAGCTACAAATGTCCAATCAGTTTTCAAGAACAGGACCGTGTTGTCGGTGACAGGAAGGTATCTCACTTTGAATTCTTAGTGATGATGAAGTCGGTAATAGCAGCCACGTGTGTCAATGCCAGAGTCTTTGTCCTGACCCTTGGAAACGTCCTTAAAACCTGTGAGATTTTTAGCTGCTGATGACTTTCGTTGCTACTTTCATTGCCACCTCTCTGTGATTGGTTTGGTACATCTTCAGCCAGGAAGTCCGTCGCTTCAATGTCACCTTTAACTGCCTGACAGCACTCTCCCAGGCTGCACTGATCATATTTACATTGATTAATATGTTGTGCTGAATAATGAACCATCAAAAAGCTTTGTATAACTGGATTTCCTCTGCAAATGACAATGCCTCTCTTCAGGCGTTTAGACCTCGTGCTGGTATTGATGCGTCAAGCCGTTCCTCCCGTCACACTCGGCAGAGTTGTCCCGAGTAAAGTCACTTGATCTGAAATCAGCACCTTGTGCAACACGGGCCGGATTCTGGCTTTAAATCAGCGTTTGTGTTGGAGGAAAGTTTAAAATGGGGACAAACTGCCTCAAGGAAGAGGACTAAGGGGATGTCAGATGAAATTATTGTAGAGGAGGCCCATGTTGCTGTAGTTGCTCTCTTCTCCGTGGCAAGAATGTAGCTGGCATTGTCCTCTGCTGGATGCAAAGATGGTGGTGTCCCTGTCCCTTTTATTTCAGGAGTTATCAACAGCAAATGGCCATCCTCACAAGAGTTAACGGATCGTCATCCTGGTGGTTAAACAGTACATTTAGTCAGAAGGTATCTGTAGAAAACTGGGACATTTCTCATGTTGTAATTCTTACTCTGAATGCAATGAAAGGGAATTGCGTCCAGTTTGCTGAGCTCTGCTCCTAGATGTGTGTTTGGATTAATAACGCTGCATGTAACCTGGAGCTCGCCCCCTACAAGTAAGCACTGGGTATGTCGGCTGACGCAAAAAATACATATGAAGTTGTCACTGGGGAGACTGAATAGTCCAGTTATCCATTCACATGTAACTTGCACCCAGCAGCTCTGTTGCTCAAATATGACGCTATATCGAGTCCTGGTCACCCAATATGTCTACCAAAAGGCCTAAAAGGACCTGTAACTGACGGGCTATCTTTCTGCAAAATCTTCTTTTATCCAGATTAGCTTTCTGGTTTTTCTCTTGGGTTAGCTGGGAGTCATTGCAGGCTGCAGCAGAGGGATACCCAGATCCCAGTGGCCCCAGGCCGGTCCCCCATCAGGCAGTGGGGGACGCGCTCCGGGCGCCGGCACCGGCCCCAGCCAGCAGTGACTGTCATCTCGCGAGCGGAGCACGCCTCTGGGGTTCAGGACACCCGTCCTGCTGCTCTCCTGCTAACGGGCTGTGCGAAAGGCACGTCCCCCATATTTTAAAAGCGCTTCAGAAGTGCTCTGGGATCTGCCGGAACGCGATATTGTTATTAAAGGTTTACAGGTGAAACTATCCATCTTGATTTTTCCCTTTATCCACTGGGGTGGACAAATCAAATCTTTTGTCTCATTTTGAGGTGGAGGGGGAAGTCTCGTTCACTAAATTTCACAACAGTAGGCTCAGGAAATTATCTTTATTTCTGCTGTGTCTGGGATTCTGCTCTAGTTGGGCTCAGTATGATACAGGCAACTGGTGAAGACTTCGGCTCCGTACAGCTGCATTGCCTTTCTTCCGATAAAAACAAATTACTTGCGAAAAGTTGTGCGCTGCTTAAATTTTCTTATATGTTCTGTGTGAAGCATGCAGCAGCAACTGAGTCGCATAAATTTGAAGAAAATATTGTTTCCTTGAAAAAACAACACCGCAACACCTGGGACCCAAACCTCAGTACCCATGCGCAGGTTCTGGTGCCGCGCAGCGTTTGGTGGGCCTGCTGTGGACGGGGACCGAGGGCATTGGAAACCGTGGTGGGGCATGACATTCCTCCCTTCTTGCCAGTGGATAATACGCGTTTCTTTCAGCATCGCATTATTTAAAACCTTGCAGACTTTTCCACGCAGACGTGCCTACGCTTTTGACCATTTTATGTGCTGTGTGACGAAGAACCTGTGCACGTAAAGCAAGCCCCCATTTCCAGCCGATAATTGCAGGAGGTCTGACAAAACAGCGGTCCCCTGATAGGTCATAATGCTGCTCGGCGGTAACGCCGTCCCCGTGCATTTCATCATGGACATGAAATTTGGACCAATTACCGTTTCCTCATACTGTAGCTTTTGAAGTATTTTTATTTTCTTTGTTACTGTCTAGTTCATTAAACAGGGTTTTCAAGCTCCCAGTAACAGGATTATTATTGACAATTTCATTAGAACTGTAATTCCTCCGCTCGTACGCCTTCCAGAGAGAACCGTCGTGGTCCGTAGTCACAGCCTGTCCACCTCCAGTATAGTTGCATTTACAGCTCATCCCCCTCGAATTCCGAAGGGCCAAAACTGCCGGGGTCTGTGAGACGGGTTTTAGCCCTGTGTTACACCAGCCTCGAAAGTTCTTGGAGAATTATGAAAGTGTCAGCTGCCGTCTGACCATATGCGTGCCTGGAAAGATGCTTAATGCACAGGTGTAATAAGTTTATAATTGCAATTTACATATAGCAGCGCAAGGCCCAGCCTGTCAGGTAAATACCAGTGACCAGCACAGCTTGAATGGGAGTTGTAAACATGCAAGTAACAGGTTTGTTAGAGATCAGCAGCTGTTGAGATTGCAGGCTCCTTGGAACAGAAAATGCCTCGGCTGTTCTGTCCAGACAGGCGTTACAGTGAAGGCACGAAGTACGGTCCATCTCTTACATCCCATAGCTTTGCTTTCGTGTTCTCTGCGGCTTACCATAACTCAGGATATTCTGAATAATAAACACAATTCAGAGAAGGTATTTAGTTTCTAAGTTATTGTTTATATTATTGTTGGATTCCCAGGTTCTGTTTGACAGGAGGCCTTTCCTGTAGCACGAGAATAACAGTGGAAAACCAGAAAAGAAAAAATCCTCCCCCTCTGACCCCAGAGGCATCCCTGTGTGTCGACTTGCATGTTCTCCGATGGGGCTACTCTTTTAGACTTGGAATAGGAAATAGCAATGGGAGGGTTACACTTTTCTTTAAAAGAAGTTTGTATGCTAGATTTTGAAAGGTTAGATTTTTGCAAACAAGTTTTCTGAGTTATTTAGCAGCACTTTTTTGTTGCTTTTGATGGGAAAAATTTTCAAGAGTATTATGTAAAGCAGGAACAATCCAGCAAAGCAGATGAGAAACAGGTGTGAAATCCTGGCCCCAGCGTTGGGGAAAATACGGTTTGGAATCAAATTAGATAAAGGTAATGGTCCCTTGTGACCTAAAGTGGATTTATTTGATGTCCTGAGATAACATCTCCAAACAGCTCGATGCGCTTTTTGTACTTGCTGGCAGGATAAAATTGGAATAGAACGGAAGATCTTTAAGAAAGAAACTTGACAGCTTATGCAACATTTCTATTTAACAGGGGGTAAATGGGATGTGAATTAATTTGGTGTTCTGTCAACTTCCACTAATGCTCGCTGCCTAAATCATGGTGCTTTTTTGTTTAGGGTGGCTTTGCAGTGGAGTTAGGCAGGGCGTTGGTATTCATGAGAGAGAGTTTGGGAAAGAAGCACTTATTTCTAATTGCGTCAAATGTTTTTAACTGAATCTATGTTTATATCTCCAGTTACCATGTTAAGGCTGATTTTGTTCCAGGTTGATACTCTAGGAAGATCTTCTTGGATACACCTTTAAAAAATTGTTATATTTGACCCCCTAGGGAAAAAAAAAAAGAAAGAAAAAACCCGGCCGTTTAATTTTGATTGCAAGTCGACTCAGGTGCTTTCAACAGGTGGTCCTTGGCTTGGAAGCAGCCAATGCCCAGCCCTCAGAGCAAACAGAAACACCTGGGCATGCCCGGCGCCGGGGCTGGCCATTTCAGCATGCAATTGCAATTTTCAGCCTTTCCAAACTGAGATTAGTTATTTAATTGCGCATCCAAATTTAGTTGATGTGTTTGCACATGTAATTAATTATGATTTATTTAAAATCACTCTGTAAAGCTTTGTTCCTCGATTTTCTACAAATCAAATTATGGGAGACTAGATTTGATTTTCAGATTTCCTTCAGTTGGTTTGAGCTAGTCTGGGGTGGCGACTTCTGGGCAGGGAAAGGCCTTTGGCCGACACTACTGGAGCAACCTGCACGGAGAGTACAGGGGCTTCCTTCCAAGGGTAAGTTTATATCTGATATGTGACTTTTCCAAGTTTATTTTTTACACTGTATGCTGCATATTATTGAAAGATTCATGCTGGTTTTGTATATGGGTTTTTGTGCTTTGTAAATTAAATGCACGTCGGTAAAAGCCATTGAGTTAAATAGGTATATTTTTAATGAAGAAAACAAATATAAGAAAAAGCGTGCTTTTGTATTGAGAAGACATTCAAAGACTACTTAACGCTAAGGAGAAAAGGAGTTCTGTATTTCCCCAGCCAACTAAGGATAATTTTTTGGTTTTAAACCTTATGAGAAGGTGTGTGTGTGTGTGTGTGTGTTAGTGTTTGGACTGGGAAGTGCCGGAGTGCCCAAAATAGGAATTCTGAGGCATGGTGGCATATTGGTGACTCGGCTCTGGAGGGTTAAGCATATCTCCTGTCGCCGCAAAAGAAAGTGTGTATATGTTCAGCGCTTACCCTGGCCCAGTGAGCGTTGGAATTGGGTGTCGGATTGAGTCTTGGAAAACCAAACCCGCGTCGAAGCTCATCTCTCTTGGCTTCTCTACAAATTGCCCAATGGTGCTTTTCAGACGGGGCAATGCCAGGTGTTGTCCGGGTCCTGCAAGACTGAGGAAGGAAGTCTGGCATTCCTGCTTCGAAGCCTGGAGCTGGCTGAACCTATGAAAGAGAGAAAATAGTGAGTGTGGAGAAGGAGAGAGGGGGCCTGGCCCACTCTGAGCCTTAACTTGGTGCGACTTCTCAAACCGCAAACTGGGGGCAAAAACGGTGCTTTCTTTTTGACTCTTCTGTGGTGAATCATGGAAGATATAGTACAGATAGAAATGAAAATTGTGGACCTTCTTGGCAAGTTATGCTGGAAGTAGAAAATATCTCGGTCAAAATAATTGTGTGTGTTTAGTTTAGGGGGAAGTAGTTTTGGAGAGGCACTTGAATGGTCTTAAAGTATAAAAGATTACGAGACAATCATTCTTCTCCATATTCACCGAGTGTCGAACGAAAATAAACTGACTTGATTATTAGCAAGGCTGGGGTTTTTTTAGTACAGATGTAAACTTCTGAACCATGGGAACAGACTGCTGAGGGTGACTGTATGACCTTGCAATTAGAGGTGTTAAATAACAGGATGGAAAAACACCTGTTTAAAACCCATGCAAATATACCTGAACCTGTCTTGGTGCCCAGGGATGGACTCTTCCGCCTCTCCTGATCCTTTCCAGCTTTATGTTTCTGTGTTTTTTTGCAAATGGCTTCCTCTTTTGTAGTAGAGGAGAATAGAAGTTAGAATGGTGACTGTTTTCAGTGGGATTTGTTTTATTTGCTCACATAGTCTTTAATAGCTGGATTTATTGAAAGAAAATACAAACCTAGCAGGAAATTTTAAGGAAAGATATCACATTTGTTTGGGTTGAACGCTGCCGGGCTCTTTGGGTTAACTGAATGCAGGGATAGAGTGGGTTCCTCAGAGAGGCTGTTGTTCTTAATATCACTGCAGGTGGAAGTAGAGACACACAGTTCAAGGTACCACTTTTTGGACCCAATTCTTGAAAATATGAATGGGAGAGTCTGAGGCATTTAATCCTATAAGTTCCTTATACATCTCTGCTTGTTCCTCCTGTTTGAGATAATGTTTGGCAAGTTGCTATTCTCCCTGTAATTTTTTAAAAAAAAATATTTGTATCCCTCTGTTGGTAGCTTAATATCCTACTCATGGATCTTAGGAGCCTGATGGGAAGCTGTCTTTAACTTGTCTCATGCTGTCCCTTAACTTTTAACAAAGTGCTGTGTTACAAAGGTATTTTGCTCAGATGAGCTACCAGAAAGTGAAAAAGATGGTTAAAAATGAGGAAAATCAGTGCTGTGCATGTTCTAGATTCCCCACGCCCCCCCCCCAAGTATTCTTATCTTTTCCCCAAGTGAAGTCATGGTCCAGTCTGCTTTTGAAAATCCTGTTGTGGAGACCATTTATGCTTGCTTGTTTGTTTTGTTAGGTTTCTGCCTGTAGAAATAGAGTTTAGGCTTCAGGGCAAATGAATTGAGAACTTGTGTATCATATCTTGATCACTGTTATTTGTAACTCAATTCATAATTTTAAGATTTGGAAGATAACTAATTAATGTTAAATCTCGGGGATGAGGAGGTTGGTTGACTGGTTCTGCAAGCTTGTAGATGTGTTGAAGTATTAGAAACACTTTTTGAAAAAAAAAAAAAAAAGAGTGGTAAGGAATTTATCCACTGCACGAACTTTTGCTTTTGAACAATTCCTTCCCTTGAAACGGAGACGTAATCACCCTTTCCCCCCTTAAAAAGTACAAAACTTCATTCTCTGAAAAGGGGGTCCTTTTTGTTTGTTTTTCCTCCTTCAGTACTTCTGTCGTAGAGAAGAAAGGAACAATGTGCCTTCCATGGCCAGAGCCTGGGGAAGGACAAATTAGCACGAGCTTGCAGCAAGACATTGACATTGGGTGCCGGGGAGCGGCGCAGTGCCGGGTACTGCCGCACGCCAGTGTCCTGCCTGGAAATGGGGAGAGGCTCCGACACCGGAGGTGGGGGTAGGGGATTTTTTTTTTTATTTTTTTTTTAATGGCAATGGTACATCGAGAATGATATCATAGCTGTGCTTAACTTTGATACTGGAAAAAACAGACTTAAAGACTTCATGTGTTTTCTGGCTTGATTAGTTTCTTGTTCCGTGACTGAAATCTTGCTCTAAATGCAGTATGTCAACTTTTTAATTACAGGGGAAACAACACAAATCTTTTGCTTTATAAATATGAAAAAAGGATTTTTATTCAAATTGATGAACTTTGTTTATCTTTTTTCAATGGCAAATTTGTCTGAGGCTTTTCTATTTCTGCAAAAATAAATTATAAGGCACAACTCTTATAACAAAACGTCACTTCATCCGAAGGTCTCTGGCCATTACTAATGAAAGAAAACCACAGTCTCTCTGTGTTTGCTCTTGTTTGTAGAGAAATTCTGCCATATTTTGACCTCATTCCCATCTTCCAGCCAAAACACTTGGCAAAAGGCACCTAATGCTTTTGGAACTGCATTGTGAAGTGGGATCAACATCTCGATAGGCAGTTCTCCACCAGTACGAGATGAATATGATTTTAAATAGTCATTTTTATGACTGTTTTTATCTGCAGCCCAACTGTGACATAATTAGAGACAATACGTGTTGCAGTAATTTAGACTTCCAATTTTACTTCATCCTTGGCCAGCATTCTTCCTTCTTGCCTGTCATGTCATCTGTGTGCTGGAAAGCTCTCGTGGGGAACGCTGCGGAGAAGGGAGGTTTGAGTGATGCTACACAGACCCAGAAGATCAGAATAAGAGCTGGGCTGGCTTAATGGTTCCCGTACGACATGTTCTTGTGGCTGGGACTTGTGGAACGTGCGTGTGTGCGTTACTACCGAGCTTTCTCCGTCTGTTAGCACATCAGGGACCGTCCGCGGGTGTTGCCTGACCTATATTAAGATCAGGCTGGATCAGTGAGTCCTCCAGCGTTTCTCTCCATTTTAATATTGCCACCTCGAGAATTTTTTTTCTCCATACCTGTATCGGCTGATCTTTTGTACAGCAAATAATTCACCGTTCTCAGTTATTGTTTCTTCCTTATACTTATGCATGTTTGGCTGTGATAGGGAGCACTGTTACATCTGTACATGTTAATCTGCCTGTGCTGAGCCATGCCCCTGGGTGGCCTTGTCATAGGCAATGAATGTCAGCCTTCCTTGTGGTTAGTGTTTGGGTTTAAATAATCATATTTTACTTTGTGTAGACACTTCTTTTCAGCAGACCATGGAATGTCAAGTGGACATTATCATTAGTTTGGCCCTAGTCCTGGGGCAAATTAAATGTTTGACTATTGAAAAATCCCCTTCCTTTAGGTGAGGATGTAAATCAGATTTTTTTTTTTTTTTTTTTTTGCTATCAGAAAATGTTGTGAGAGGCTTCTTGCGTATTGCAGCGGTGGTGACTGAAAAAATAAAGCACTTAACTAGTGCATGTTTGCAATTTATGAATTTAGTTTGGATATAAATTACCCAGACTTCTTTGCTTTGGAGGCAATTGAAAATCTCAGGAGATTTCTCACAGTCCTACGTTTCAGGGAGGAGGGATATAAAAGAGAACAGTTGTTCTCATAATGTTTGGTTATATCCGTGCCTTGTCTGTGTTGAAAGATGAAAAAGGTAAATGAAAGGTAAGGCACTAGTTATAAAATGTAGACTTTCCGTGAACCAGGAGTTATGACTTTGGATTAAGCAACAGGTGAGTCTTCAGCTAATTCTCACTTTATGGATACCGGTTTACACTTTACCTATTTTAAATGTTCTAGACGTGGCATTTCTGCAGTGGCTTGTAGATTTTGGAACTGCTCATGGCAAACATTCTCCCTAGATTTGAGTAGGAGAGTCTTATTTTAATCTTTTTTTGTAAAGAAAAGAATTTAGAGATAAAGTGAGGTTTTGGTTTTTAAAAATAGTTCGGTCTTTCCCTTAGTTAAGTCTGTCATAGCCTCAAGAATGTTGTGTAGGTAGTTGTTTGTCCTAGAAACCGTCATGGTTACTAAATATATGGAACTAAAAAAAAAAAAAATAAAAATCAAGGTTGTGCTGAAATGAACGTAGTTAAAATTCAGAAAGAGAGATTCCTTAATTAACTTAATAAAATTACTAATGGAAGCATTTTAACTGCTAAATTTAATTTACTTGTCAAGATATCAGGCTACAAAGAGGAGGGAAGAGTGGGAACTCTGCTTTCCATTATGATGTGCTCTATTATAGAATAAATTTGCTTAAAATGAAATATATCACAAAAAGCCATCAATGACATCTTAATTTGGAACAGCCAGTTGAAAAGTAATTAGACTGTGAAGCAATCAGTTCTAGTAAATCAGTGTTTCCCTTTACATAAACATACGTTTTTACTATTTATAAACAGGAAAGACTTCCAGATACTCAAGTAGCAAGGACTTTGATTGTATTTCTACTGTACGTATTTTCTATTTTACATTACAAAACTGTCAAAACAAAAAGAATTGGGGCTTGATGTGGATGTGATCCAGGGAAATGCTCAAGCAGAGGTTTCATTGTAACCGTTCCCTTTAAGAACACGTCTCTGTGGGGCTGCCTCTTTCCATTGACGGAGGTTCATCTATTATGCCCGAGACTGAGATGAGAAGCTAGGAAAGGAATCGCAGATCTGTTCGGTGCGGACACTTGGTGCACCATCTTCACCACTTCATTACGTGGGAAGCCCATCCTCTGTTGCAGTTCTGAGATGTGACTAATGGTTTTACAGCAGATTTTCTTTCGAAATTGGCCTAAATCGACTCATATGAAATTTTAAAAAAACGAGGACCCCTGGGGGAAATTTCACCTTAAAGATTCAAGTGTTACAAATACCTTATTGCGTTTGCCATTTTAAGGCCCTACATTTGGCTGGCTGTAGTGACAGTGACTCTGACAACGTGGGATCTGGGCTTGAGTTGGAATATTGAGGAGCTCAGCGTTCAGTGAATGTCCACGGGAACGGGACGTCTGATCTTTGTAGGCCTTTGAAAATTATTGCCCTGTGATGCAACCCCAATTCCAGACAAAACCTGTGCTATCAGTGTTGCTATCGTAGCAGTTAAAATTGCTGCATGGCTGTTAATATCCCTCCCTGTCGCCTCTGTCGTGCTCCTCTCTGAGCCAGGTCTGGGCCAGGTCTTTAACGAGTTACTATATACAGTTCTTCTAAGTTACCTGAAGTACTTCAAACTTTTTGTGTTAACTTCTAATAATTTGTAATCTTCCAGTTACTGGGTGTTTTTATATGGAAAGGCAGGCGAGATCACCTGTTCTGTCAGTAGTTTAAGAATTTGTACCACAGGATCCGATAAATACAGGAGCTCCGCTCCCAAAAGGAGCCGTGTGAATGTGAACACAGAGCAGCACCTGTTATTTTCACCCTTCTGAAGGCTGGTGTGGGTTGCGGCAGGGGAGGAAGGAGGAATTCAGCTTCTAAGGTTTGATTCTTTAGTACCATAGTAATGTTGGGGATGGAGAGGGAAACTCAGATGCTGTAATTTTTACCAAGAAGTTATTCGGCTTTACATTTTTAAACCGTACCAGAACAATAGATGCATCAAGCGAAATTTACAACCGAACAAAGAAACTGCTTCTTACGTGACACAGGAGTCACGATACGGATCAGATCCTTATTGCTTTGAGCTAGTACGGTATTTTCCATACGGTCGAGTCTCTTCACAAGCTTCACAGACGTGTGGTGGCTGTGGTCAAGGTGCCAAGAGGAGCTCCACACTGAGACAGGAGAACAGCTGCTCCGTTTGGATTAGTTGTTGGGGCAGGGGTCTGTAAATGTTAGAAGTACTTATTTCAGCCAAAACTGTGGGACGCGCTGCCAAGTGAATTATATCAGCATTAAATGATATTAGTGAATATGCTGAGAAGGAATACCCAACAAAGTAGAGTAACGCCGGCAGCTTGCTGAAAAGTAAGACCTGCAGTGAAAACTTAATTAATCAAAGTCCTCCTAGCTATTAGTTTTTCCCTTTCTGCCAGGTAGTACATGAATTGAGAGCTTTATTTTGGTTTTTGTATGTTAAGTGCAACTTACCTGAGAAATCATACTGTCACATGTTTGAGAGGCAGATCTTTGGGCTTTCCCGTTCAGGCAAAACCCAGCCCTTGGTCACACACAGATCTGTTTGTACTTGGAATGGAATTTTACTCAATGCGGACCCCTCTGCCGTCCCTGGCCTTCGCTGGGACGGTATCTGCGGAAGAAATGCCAGTAGCATAAACGAGAGCGCTGCTTAGGCAGGCAGCCCGGGATTAGAAGTTGTACGTGGTTTCATGCGATGTGACTGTAGGTCGTGGCTGCAACAAAATGTGAAAGCTCTTTAAGCCCAAACTCGCTATTCAGAGTATACAGTGGTGAAGGAGAGCGTTATAGTTGGAACACAAGGCTCTTGGGAATATGCTTTTAGTAAACATGCTGTTTGTAAAGCAGCGTTTTTGCAAGTAGCGAGTTTATTATTAATTCCAATTTCATCTTTTTGGTTTTAAATGAATATATCATACTGCTAATTTGAAGAGTTTGAGATGTTCTTAGCTAAAGACGTTAGAAAGTTAAAACACAATATATTCTGCTAATTGTGGTCTTAGGCATTCTTTTGAGAACTTTTATCACTTAATGCATTTTGGCTTTTATGTTACTGGAACAAATTCTCCAGCGTGCGTCACTGTACCTACGACCGAGCTGGCTGCAGCTAGTCCTGTAATGCTGCCCTCCGCCCAGTGGCGGCGGAGCATTCTTTTGCCTTTCCCATATTTTGGTCACCCAACTGGTCACCAGTTCTGGAATCACAGGTCACACAAAGGGAGTTGTTCATTTAGCTCAAGAAAGGGAAGGTTCATCTGTTTCTTTTATTAGTGATGAGCTGGGATGCCGAGTGTCAGCTGCAGCAGGTTTGGCATCTTTTGCAAAAGTGGCGAGTTGTTCCGGCTCCTCCGGCAGGAGGCGATTTAGGAAGTGAAGAGGGTGTGGAGGCAGCATGCCATGCCTTACTATTGCCTGCTGATCACCTGTGCTCTTCAGGCTGTTTATCGCGAGAAAAAGCGCCATCATTAAAAGTGAATACAGTGATTGTTTAATACAAAACCTGCTGTTTCTGGATTGTGCACTCTTTTGGAGTTCTCCCCTCCTTTTCTACTAAATAAACTTGCAGCATATGGTTATTTTCTTTGCCTTCCTGATGCTGTTAGGAGGGCAAACAGCAGCTGAAAGTATTGTTCTTACCATGACTGTCTTGTTTTTGCTTCTCTTCTTCCCCTGTCGGCTTTCGTTGTCACGGAAAGCAATAAGCAGAAAAGAGGAATAAATACAAAGAAACCAAGTTACGCTTTGAGGTGAACGCAGTGTGGATCATGACCATGACTTGCCTATGAGATAGCTTGGGTTTCCTGTTGACTTGGTGGCACGATATTTAACATTCTCTTTTATGAGTTTGTTGTTTACGGCAATTTTATATTTCTGCTTAGCCTAATGATTACAAGAGAGTCCACCCTGGGGAGTTCAGCCTCCGGTCTTTGAAGGTCTCATTTGAACATGTTTGCAACTGTAAGGAATGGCTTGAGGCTGTGCTGTTTCACACCAAAGAGAAGAAGAGGAAAAACACCACCACCAAAAAAAGCCCCAAACAAACCCTCCTCCCCTCAGTTTTGTTTGTCCTTAATGGTTCTCAAAATATAGGTCAAAGACGTGCGCATATATGGTAAATAAAGGATGGGGTTTGGTGCACTTAGTAATAAGGGGATGAGGTTTACTTTCTTGTAAGGGTGCTGCATGTTTAACATAACCCTTGTCCCTTGCTACTGCTCTCGTTCTTGCTCCTGCCCACTCTTTGCTCTCCAGTGTGATTTTAAGCTCCTGTTGGCTTGGACACATCAACTCTTCTTCTGCTCCAGCTTTTTCTTATCCCCTTCTGAAGGAGAGATAGAATGTGCAGCAGAAACCCTTTTTGCACCCTCCTTAGTTAGCTTGGCTCAGTAACTTACATGCCGTGACGCACTTTGTCTTACTGGATCCTTCAGTCCCATTGTGTAGCCTATTCCTATTATATTTAATTCCACTCGTGGGGTAGCAGTCTAGTTTCCATGGATCCCACTGATGTCCGTTCTCTGCCTTGGATGCTTAATGATCTGTACCCACTGGTGCGCTGCCGAACCTTCTATTTCAAGCCCAGTGAAAGTTGGCGTGCCCCTCATGTCTCGCATGACATGTGCTTTTGGTCTCAACCTGTTTTCACAACAGAAATGGATTTGCTGCGGGTGGGTTTCTTAGTAGGTTTTCCAATGCTTCATGTTAGTTACTGTCCCCCTCCCTTTTCCGCAGCAACGTTAGCAGAGTCAGCCGTTGAACGAATGATGGTGCAAGCTGAACTGGGCTTTGGCACTCGGCAATCCGTTTGGCTTGGGCTGACGCTCGTTGGCAGACTGGCGCTGTGGCCTGCGCTGCGGTTACCTGTGTTATACCCGGCTCCTGTTTGCTCTGGGGACAGCAGACCTTCCTGGCCATCGATTGGAAAGCCCTCACCATCGTTAGATTAAAGCAAAAACATACGCTGCTGCTTCTTGTGCATATGCACCTCTTCTGTAATCTAAATCGGAGTATTTTAAACCTGTGTTAACCTAAGTTGAGGAATGATACTTTGTCCTTCAGCTTACAGTCTCTAAAGCGAAGATATCCTTCACTTTATACTTACAAGGGCTGTTTTTCCAAATTTTATCTCTGTGATTTGTACCCTGTATCTTATCTATCTATCTGTTTATTTACACTTTTATCTGTGCTTTGCAGTGTCACTGGAGGTTTAGCAGAGAAGAACTGGAGCCCTCGGTAGTTTGCCTTCTGTGCATTTGCCATAATGATCTCTCACCGAGGAACTTATTTGAGAAGCCAAAAATATGAAAAGTATATTGACGATCTTTTACTTCTAACACACAATATCAGAGGTGCATTAATCAAGGCAGACTTTTTTTCAAGCACATTACAGCAGTTCAGGAATTTTGTCATTTGGTGTCGATTTTGTTGCCGTTGCTACTTCCTTCCCACCCACCCATTGTTGTTGTCATTATTTCCTCCCCCCTCCCTTGCCCCGAGTCTTTCATTCCCTTTAGCATAGGAAAGCACGGGTTGGAGACGTTATTAATTTGGATATAATGGAAGAACAGGCCAAGGATAAGCAGCTGCAAGCCAACTTTTAAATGTAAATTATAGCATGGTACATGATCTTCATGGTATAAATCTCATAGCACTTAATAGGATTGGGACACTAAAATATTGTGCAGAACACAGTGTGTGTTGGGCAATCTCGTTTCCCATTGATCTGCATGTAAATATCTTCCTGACTGGAGCTGATTCCCCAGAACTCCAGGTTAATGAGGAAAAAATTACCAGAGAACACCAGCCCTTGGTGCTGCTGTTTAATTTTTTGGGGGGGGGGCACACTGAATTGCTAGGGTATAAGGTCCAAACTGGACACACATCTGTCCCAGGGTTATAACTAACAGGGTTTTCTAGGAAGCCCTGCCTTTCAGGAGGGAATAAACCTTCAGCATCTCTCTCCTCGTGTACAGAATCATGTCCTTACCGTTTGGATATAATTTAAGACTTTTTTTTTTACGACCAATATGAATACTTAAAAAATCGCTGTAATTTATCCACAGAAGGAGTTATATAAATAGCTTTTTGAAATATAATTCATGTTGAAATTTTATAACTAAATATAGTTATTATCATATGTGGTACAGTTTCCAGCGTGTTACTAACTAGCGTATTACATCATTGGCTGATGACCTTACCTTCGCTGTCTAGAAAGGGAAAATGAAATTAAAAAGGGAAATGAGGTTCCACAGGAAGCAAAGTTAGGAAAAAATATACTTATTAAACCGCACATATGTGACATCTCAGTTTCAGCTGGCTCGCCGTGTGGCAGGTTCCAGTGTCGTTACACAATGGGTCCCATTGACGACCAGTTGGAGCGGCCACTTCGGGGACAAGGCACTACCCAGTCACAGCGAGCGTGGCAGAAAATGCAGACCTTAACAAAGAAATCTGTAAGGCAAGCAGACGTTTGTCAACCACTTTTTTTTTTTTTTTTAAGCACTTGGCATTCCTAAAAAATGAAAAGGATTTGATGCTTTTCCCACTATTTTGTGTGTCATTCTTAATGTATTAAGTAGCTCTTACAGCAGCCAGCTTTATGTATCTGTGGTACCCAGGACAACACTGATGATAACGGCAATAATACTTATCACTTAAATGACATTTTACAAATTCAAAGTGTTGTGCAACAAACATTAATTAGCTCTCACAAGAGTCTTGCTGTGAAGTAGGTAAGTGTTGTTATTCCCCAATTACACATGGGAAATCTAAGGCAAAGAGGTAAAGGGTTCAGGGAGCCAGTAGCACTTGGGCAACAATTGAAGCTGGGGAGTTTCTGCTGCCCAGCTTGTTTCAGAGTGCACTGCTTGCATCGTAGTTAGCTAAAAACGTGCTCCTAGCTTCGTAAAAAAAATAACTTGGAACATAGTTCTACTATCATTGCGCCTTCAGGGGGAGCTCGCAGGGCTGTGTCTCGCAGGGAGTTACAGAAAAGGTACTCATTTGCCCCAGTCATAAACCCCAAAGTTTTACTATAAAATGTATGTTGGTATTTTTCTACTGTGCCTGTGCCCAGAGGCATGGGAGGCAGAAGAATGCGTAGACAAAGCTGATGTGCTGCTGCAATGAAAGTATACAGAGATAGATGAACACAGGTCAAAATGGACTTTTTTTGCTATAGATGTTATACCAGAACTTGAGAGGTATGCCAGCAGTACCTGCAGATAGCATTGGGAAGAAGAGTAAAGTGCAGGTATCTTTCCTACCTGGCCTTCTAGATTTTCAAGCAGACGCGTCTGAAGACCTGTTTTGATCACTAAGCGTACCCTGATCGCTGCGCGTGTACCAAATGGATTGTTGCAATGCACTGCCACTCGAGAGTCCCTCACCTTCCTAACTTCTTAGCTTGTATGCTTCTTGGAGAAGCCACGATGACTTTTGGAGAAGAAAGCATGCTAGAGCGATGGTGGTGACCCGCGCGTGCTCCGGAGTACTGCGCCAGCTGTTCCTGTGCTCCGGTGTCAGCTGGGAGCCGGAGAGAGCCTGCACTCCAGTCTGTGCTACGCTCTCTATCCATTTATATCATGAGTTCCCCACCATGGAAATTTTGCGGTCTGTAATATAATCATGTTTAATAAGCCATTTCTAACTGTCTTTCATTGCTCTTGTATCTCAAAATAGTTTTTATTGATCAGCAGAATGCCCTGATGTAGTATCTCTGAATCTTCTTGGGCACAGTAGATGTGCCTTCTGTCTTTCAGTGACTCTGTAGAGCGGATATTAACAGCTCAAGTTCTGTGTTTTCTGCAGAAAAAATATATTTCTTAGCAGGATATTTGCACACCTGAAACTCGGGGACAGATAGAGAAACGACGTTGTGATCATGCAGAATTGTACCCTTTCCTAACCTGGCAGAGCAGGGCTACCAACCTTGCTGTCCTGTGGTCAGCTGTGTGAGCTGCACGGTGCTGGATTCAAATGTCTTTACAATTAGTAGTGAAAGATGCTGTCTCCAATTGACGAAATGGGAGGAAAAAGTCCCAGGTTTTCGGTACAGCAGGAGGGCTGCTGTGTCTGGTTTGTAGCTGCACTGTCCTTCCCAAGCAACGGTACCCACAGAGAGTGCCTCTCCGAAATGCTCTCCTCGTCCAACGCTTGCTTACTTTTCCATGCCAGGTCTCGGCCATGCACGTGTGGACAGTTGGGTTTGGATGTGCGCCGACAGTTCTACACTGACAACCTGCAAGTCACCCCTTATCCCAAGTCACTTTCCCAAGACACTGGCCATACCTGTACTTAAGAGATCGTGGATCAGATGAGCGGAGCTCAACTGACCTGCGCCGCTGTAAATGTCCCTCAGCTCCCCCAGGTTCTGGGCAATTACTCCCTGGGGTTTGTGCAGTGGATGCTGTCAGCTACATTAATTATTAATTTTTTTTTTATTTTCCTGTCATTTGCAGGTGGTTTTAAACTTTGATCCCTCGAAAATATATAGTAAATTAATTATCTTTGAATTCCATACTTTCTTCATTTTCCGTCCATTCTCAGTTAACTGTTTCTGCAAACCCAGAAGAAGAAACGCAAAACTTTAGGCAGGTTTCTTGAATATAAGGGCTATTTGAAACAATTTCAGGGACAAGATAACAGATTAAAGATCTGTGTGTGTATATAAATATGAAAGGTAGGAATTTCCCCACTGGACTAAGATATTTTTAGGGTAAGGTGTATTTTGTTGCGTACCATGGTAGAACATTTGTAGGATACTTCCCACCTCAAGGTCAGTTGCAGACATATTTGTCTGTATTTGTATCAGTGGCCAAAGGATCATCAGTAAACATTATTAAATTCAAAAAGCAGTGAGGAAGAGTCGCTTGTGTGTATGTGTGTGAAGTCAATAATTGCAACAATTGTTTTGCAGTTATTGGACTGAAAGTATTGTGATTACAGAGGTGCCGGTGCAGTCCACGCTGCTGCTGTTTGATTGAGGAGAAGGGAGGCAGCTCAAGACAAGCAAAATGTCTTTAAAAAGCTAAGCAGAATCTCTGTGCTGAATCTACCTCGGTGACTCCAGATCCTGCAACACACATGACAAATAAAAATCATGTAATGTTTGGAGACCTCTGCAACCTCCAATCGTTACTCACAATTTATTTGCTTTTCTTACTGTAAATCAAATCTTTATTGTTTGAATATATTTATGGCATTTAATTTCCTTTTTTTTAGTGGGGCTGTAGGAAAAAAGTGAACAATTTCAGTTCTTTGCCTTCACCTTTCTCAAGATTTTTAGTGTGCGCCGTGGCACATGCAAACATGTGGAGGTGTGTAAGGAAAATAGTTTCATGTAATTCTTAATCTTTCATCCAGCCGGCTTTTGCCTTTTCTTGTCCTTTTTCAGTTAGGTTCAGACATCTTCGTCCTCTTCTCCAAGCCTCTCTTCCCGTCTGTGTCACTATTATTCTCTTTATTTAAATTTCTGCTGCTTGTTCTCTTTACCTCCCCCCCTTGTTCTTTCACAGTCCTGTATTCCTGGAGGTGAAGGACTGACACACTAAACCAATGTGCCATTTCATTCCTTGATTTTTATGAATCTCTTAATTTTGTGCTCTGAGTGCAGGTGCTGTTTTCTGATGAGGTGAAGAATTGGTATGGGGAAATATAGTTAGCAGTGATTAATATCCAGTGAAAAATAAAACGGGGGAGAGTTGAAAAATGCAAATAATGAGCGGGATCACAAAACCAGGGAATGAAGCGGTCCATTGATTTTTAGTGTATCGCCCTTTTGTTTTCAGGAACGCGGGTTTTAAATCCCAATTCAGGTTGCAGGTAAAAGTGGATCTGATCTCATCCGCATCCCGTTCGTCCCTGTGCGATGGCCGTGCCACACGCAGGTGTGCGCGATGATTTGCGTTCACAAGACTTCAGCAACCAGACTTCAGTTCCCAGCTTCCGTGGGCCCTATGTACCCCTCCCGGTATTTCACCATATTTAAATAAAATCAGTTCCATCCTGCTCTTTTATTAAGCAGAATTCTGGCAACTAAAATAAAGGACGCCCAGCAATAAGAATTACTGACAAGTCAATAGAATGTTTATTTGCAGTAAACATGAGACAGCCACCATTTCACACGATATTAGTCATTAGTAACATTTCTTTGTACACAACAAAGAAACATTTGCTTCAAACGCAGAAGCACATGAGATCAGTCCAGCTCCTGAATTTCTTCAGCCATTTCAAAACAGGAACAAACCATTAAAATAGTAAGTGGAGAAAACATAGTGATAAGGACTGTCCCCTCCCCGCCCTGCCCTGCTACGCACCCCGCTATCTGTGTCATCTCAATTAGAATTTAAACTGAGTTTTGGAGAGGTAGCGTGAGGCTAAAACTTGTCATGAAAAAATAGCGGTGCTTCCAAAGACAAAAAAGCTGCGGATTAACTGCATTGCTTGCTTTTGTCGCGCCGAGAAGTTTTGAAAAATCCCCTTTCTTTGGCTTTCCAATGTCACACTTTAAAATATTCAGGTTGGTTTTGTTGTTCGTTACATAAAAAATTAATGATCTTGAAAGTATTACCATGTTTATTTTAAAGAAACTCTTTTCTACATTTTAATTAAAAGTTATAATTCACCATCTTTTGGCCAAGTTATCTTAAATCTTAATCTTATTGGTAATGGGTATTGGGCCAGATTCAGGGAGAAATACAATCCTTACTTAATGCAAACAGTAAAAATATCAGCATTTCCAGAGATACGGTTCAGTTCAATTCATGTGCTGTGCTAACTCTGCCTTTTAATTAGAAATATTCTCCTACTTATGCAAGAATACTGGGGGAAAAAAGGGCATTGTCTTCCTCATTATGTATTCCACGCGAATCACAAATGGACAAAACCAGGCATAATATGATGACTGTTTTGTTATTAAAGCACTTTAATAAGGTTAATGCGTCCATATGAATAGTTTTCAAAATAAGTTTCTGTAGTTTTGGAGGTATGCTCCCGTCTAGTGTAGTAATAAAGAATTTCCCTGTGGGGAAATAGTCAACCTTTTAATTTTGGCATGCAGAGTTCTCCTTTATTTTCCATTTATAAAAAGCCAGCCAAATGTACGGTTCAAGATGCTTCATAAAAGTAATTCTTCTTACGTTCTGGTGAAAAGCTGTCTTATTGTGCTGTATCTGAGGGAAAACTGAAAAAATACTGACTTTATATGCAAAACAAGGAGTGAAAAGTAAAAATAAAATATAGACCGTAAAGGACAATTTATTCTTTGTTAAAATGTAGACCCGAGCAATTTTTTTTTTCCTGCAATGACTTTTCATAAAGGATCTGAAGCTGCGCTGCAAGTCCTAAGGTATCTAGAAGAAAAGAAAGGAAATCTTCCTGACTGCATGCAAAACTGCAGCAAGTAGGACCTTATCTATATGCATTACTTTGATTTCAAATTATTTTTAGCATGGCTTTTATTGTACTCATTGTTACATACATAAATCTTTAAAGTAATACGTTTTGTAAGAAATGGTCATAAAAATTTACAGCCAGTAACTTTTCCCCTGTCCCTTACAATGATATTCTACTAAAACCATTAAATGGTTCTCATTAATGCCCTTTAAATGATTGTGTAATGACCCACAATCGCTTGTAAGTGAACAACCATTAAAGAATTACCAGTTCTTAGCATGCTTTTAAGTACAGTTTAAATACATGGGAGGTAACGTGTAATACATTAGAAAAAGTATTAAATTTGAAATGGTAAAAACACGCTTGCTGCAAAAGGAGGAGTAGGTGGGAAGCCTCCCCTGCGCTGACCGTGGCCCTCGGAGAGCACAGATAATAACAGCCCTTCTTCTCGCACCTAGCGCTTTTTGCAGAAACACAGCTGTATTTATTTGTTTTCTAGAATCACTTGGGTTTACGAGCCCGATATTGAAATGGTCTGTAAGGAGTAGAATGACAACAAAAGGACGATTTCCATACAAACACGCTGAAATCAAAATCCTGTCTGATCCTCCCGATGGCTGTTATGGGGAAGGGTGACCCACCTGGTACTTTCAAAGGGCAGCTTTGCTCTAAGCCCAGAGACAAAAATAGAAGTCGTCATTTCAGTGTTTTTGAAATATGAGGAAGGGACATCCACATACACAGCTGACCTTGAAAAATCAATGTTCATATCTGGATGCGAAGAAATGTGAGTGATTGAAAAGACATTTTTAATAAAGAGCATTAATTTAATGGGGAGTCACAGGCGATTTGCAAGCTCTTGCCATCGCAATTCCAGTTTGACCCGTTGCCGGGATCCTGGCTGTGGCGCTTCACAGCACCGGGACGAGGAGATGCAGCGGCAGCTCTGGGGGTTGAAAGGGGCATTTTGTAAATGTGCCGCTCTCTAATCGCAGCGCGTACCCAAAGCTAAATTGCCTTTTGCATTTTGTAAATGGCCATTTAGGCTTATAAGCATGTCGGAAGTCCACAGCCAATGTATGTACTCATTTCAAGGTCTGGCCTTGCTGGTTGGCGGTATTTGGCGGTATTTGGCGGTATTTGGCGGTATTTGGCAATCTTTCCTGCTGAACTGCGGTTCTTGTACTGCAGAGGTAGGACACATGGAAAGCCACCTAATGATACCGGTACATCTTCTCCTTGCTAATTTGATTCTGTTGTGCCTGCAGTAACGATACTCTCTGTTCAGCTGTGCAACCTTAAAATTGTATGCAAGGAAAATGAGTTTCTGCTTCTCCAAAGCAAGATTATTAGGCAGTGAAACCCTCATTACCCGATGTTTCGGTAGTTTTAGGTCCTTTGTAAACCAGCCGTTGTCTGAAATGCTCTGTACAGGTAGCTTTTGTAACCCGAGTGCTTTGCTTCCGGGCAGATGGGCAAATTTTACTGGAATCATCAAGCCTTCAGGGTTGCGATGAAGAATCATACAACACTGAAAAGTAAGCATTTCTTTTTTTCTTTTTTCTTTTTTTTTTTTTTTAGCTGAAAGTTAAATCTTTTGACTTTGTTGTTAGCAGCCTGTCTAGCCTTGTCATTGGCTTCAAGTGCAATTAATTTAATTCCAGATCGCTTGGCCCAACAGGGATTTGAATCTAGAGCTCCAACGTCCTGGTGTCCAAACCACCGGGATACGGGGGTTCTTTGTCAAGTAGTGCTCTCTTTCTCTTTCAGTCCTTGAGAGAAATTCACTGCAACCAGTGTGTGAAATATTTCAGTTCCGTGAAATTTCATCTAATCAAAATGTTCTAGCTGGTTATGCCCACTGCTGAGAGTATCTGACCACTAGTTTCCAAGGCAGCAGGCAGCCTAAGATCACATTAGACTTCACAGAATGCTTGGATACACACATTTCGGTAGCAGCAACAAATGCTTTCTGTCATGTTATGTTTGCTAAGAACTGGATCCCTTCTCCTCCTTACCGCTGTAATCTACATATTTGTCATCTCCTCCTGTGCATAACTGTACCAGGTAGGGTTGCCATACCAGAAAGACAGAAAATAAAATGGATGCTGCCTTAACGTATGAGACCAATAGAGTTTCTTAATGTTGGCTTTATGCTTACTTTTTTGTATATTTTTTTCTTAACTTTCCAAACTGAATTACGCTCACTGGTCCTTATCTGCATCCTCATCCTAACAGATTGCAATCCAGGTAGAGTGCAGCCATATATTTAACCCATCTGTCAGCACAGCTGACTTGGATATTTTTAGAACATCAATCACCGTGGTAGCTAGGTCTAACATCTTATCTGTGCATCCTGCACCAGAGCAGCAAGTCGGTATATGACCAAATAGGTCCCGGGGAAGGTACTGAGATGAAGGTAGCTCAAGAAGTTTTCAGAGAAAAAATTCTCTGCAGCAAACTTCCCATCAGAGCCCAGGCTGGACCACAAAACAGGCTTGCATGAGGAACGTGCCAGTAAACCTTAAATTCATATGCTTGCATGGGCAGGGATAGAGGGGTCGGGAAAGATGTCCAGGCTCTCCAGCCTTGGGAAATGAGCGACGTTACCTGTTACTCCTGAGGGCTCCCAGCACGGGAAGGGAATTTTTCAAACAGCCGTGAGAGGTTAAAGTATGCTTGAAATATACCATGGGGAAGAAGGTACGTGGAGGGTGGTGTGAGAGACAATCGGATGCTGTTCCTTCTGAACGAGGAGAAGGGCGCGCTGGTGGGGAAGGGCTAGAGAAGAACGTGCGTTACCAGGAAGCTGACAATACTGCAAAATGGCATGTCACCTCAGGCTTCCTGTCAAAATCCTTCCCCGGGCAAGTGACACACACCAGTGCAGGAACACAAAGTGATGAGCGTACGGTGAAGCCGTTCTCATGGAGTGGCTTTTCTGGGCGCTTTGCAGCAGGGGAAATCACAACGACGCTGGGCAATGGAGACAGTCACATCCCAGCCAAGGCAGGGAGAGGGAGTTCTCGGGCTTTTGGCTGGGGGCACTCCGTGTTTGCCCTCCCACCCTTTCTTAGGTAAGGAATTAATCAGGAGTGCTGCGTGGATGGCTTCGTCTTGAAGTATATCCATTGCTCACTGTTACGTACACAGGGCTACAAAACCAGACAGTCAGCTTTGGTCCTGTGTTGCAGAGGTATTCGAATGCCTACATATAACCATCCTGGAGGGGGTTTCTGGAGGAATTAAATATATTAGGCATAAGTACCTATATGCATATGCAAAACCTGCCTTGCTAAGGTGCATGATGCTTTTGTAAATCTAGCACTTATGCCTAAATAGCGTAACGCGTTTCTGGGCAGAGGTATTTGAGCTCATTCCGAGCGACCTAAGCTCGCCAGCAGCACCAAGGATCGGGCTCTGCAGTGCCGGGCTGAGGTGCTGTCACCGGACGATCCTGGGCACTCGGGGAAGCTTCTTCAGAGCCGGCACTCAAATGGCTCTGCCTGGGACTGTGGAGATGCACCACCGTGGCCGTCTGAAAGTGATGGCACTTGGTGTTTCTGATGCAACCTGTTATTCGTCTTGCAAAGAAGAAAAGGGAAGGTTTATAAAAAATAATAAAAAAAAAAAACAAACCAAACAAAACCCAAAAAAACTTTGCTTTTAGTCTGGATATCTGGATTTGGTGGGAATACTGATACTTTAAAATATATATATATTTTATTAGACCACAGTGAATTGGTACCCAAAGGAAGAAAATTTTATTTGTTTAAGTGTGTCTGTGATGAACGCAGTTCTAGTATTTCAGAAGTCTATGTACTGCATACTGAAAATAGGCTTTTTGCCAAATGGGAATTGAAACACATATACGTATTACACTATTTGCCTTAGAAGAAATTAATTTTCAGCCAGAAGCAGATAGGATTATTTAATATTTATCTTTAGCTGCAGGAAGATGAATCTATTATTTCATACGTTTGTTATTTTTATATGTGGCGTTCATGCAGATTTTCCGATAGGAGGTGCTGATGTACTCCTGCCTGTGCCGCATCAAGGTTAAGGAGTCTCCAGCTGCTAAACCCTCGTGACAAACCCCAGCACGCTTCTCCTGAGCACACGGAAAGCTATGGTCCCTGGTGGTGAGCACCAGCTGTACAAGTTTATCACAAGCGCGTGTGTCCGAGAAGCGGAGGGAGAATTGGGAGGTGATTCTTTTCCCCAGTTGCTTTCAAAGTTAATAATATTGGGAAGTTTAAAACATCTACGGCATTAAAATTAAGCAAAGAAAATGGAACAACCTTGTATGTCAAAGTTGACTGATTTAGGGCCGGTGAGAGAAGGGACTGGAGTGTATAAAGTTACAGTATCGCAAAGTACCACGTAGTTGGGGACTGTTAAATGTCAATGGAGCATTACCCTGCGCTGTCAGCAAACTCTGGTATGGCCACAGTGAGAGATGCTAAAATGCCATTTCATGGACCACATTATATGCTGCTTACAATGGATATTTCCTCCATGGTTTATTACATTTTTGATAAATTGTAACTTCCCGGACAAAAATTTGGTTAGCCTATCTCTAGTGTCATTTAAATATCTTTAAAGGACTGATTTTGCCCCAAAGAATCATTTAGCGGCAGCCTGTAGCCATGTGGTACTAATTTAAATTACTGTAGCAATGGCAAGTCTCCTTCCTGAAATTAATAAATGCAATTTATAAGGAATGTTAAGTAACAACTAACAATTTAATGCTTTGTGAATTTCAGCCAAACTGATTAAATAATTAAAGCAAACTTGTAGAGTTAGGGAAGAAGCTTCATCAAAGGAAGGGAGCAACACTTTGGAAATCATATACGTTTGTTCAGACGCACAGCGTGGATAAAACTCACGCGAGCGGTTTAGCTGTGCTGACAAGAGAATTCCAGAGTTAATCCTAAACCTGCCTTGTCCCACTAACAAAAAAGATGTTTTGAAGGAGGTGAGGTTATTTAAACTGTAGTGCCAGGATAAAAACCCTTCACAGAGCAGTTGATGGTACCAGCAGGGCAATGCTGTCGAAAGGGCGGGTTCGGCAATTCCTTGGCTTGGCCAGCGCCCTCGTGAGGAATTGATGCAGTGGATAAATTCTGAGTTTCCAAGAGGAAAACGCACGGGAGGCTTGAATTTATCAGGGTGATGCTTGCCCAGAGAGGAGGAGGTGTGGTGGTTGGAATCTGGCCTGACCTGGCCGCGCACAGCTCGATGGGGCGGTGGCGGAGCCCCCCACTGCTCTCGGTTCATTCTCTGTTCTCAAGAACATGTGATTTGGAAGACAATTTTCTTTCTTTCTTTCTTTTTTTTTTTTTTTTTTTTTTTAAACCGCGAGGATTAACTTCATCATCCAGCTTTTGTATGTTCATCCAGCAGAAGAGCTTTAAGTTTTTTCCCTGGGTTGCAGTGAGAGCCCCGGTTTGCCTGCCTCCATTCTCCACCCAGGCCTTTCCATACAGCATGAACAGCAGCGTGACTGAAGTTTGAAAGAATAATGTGGGGTTATATTTTTTTTTGGAGATTTTGCAGATCCTCTGTTCAGGAAGTTGCAGAAAACTATATTCTATTATGAATATTACCTTCATTTCCTGCTGGATTCCATGGGGCTGAGTCCTGTGCGCTGGGGAATTCTGTCGTTCAGTTGTCTGAGCCGGAGCCTGAAAGTTAGCCCGAGTCGCCGCTGTTTTTCCAAAGCCAGGAATCTGTTTCCTGGTAGACTGTGCCTGCTCCAAGGCAAGTTGCAACAGGGAATGGCTTCCCCAATTTGCCATCTGTATTCCTGATGACTGGGATGCAAAACCCGATAGCTGAGCTACAAAGCTGGCCGCTGCCTTTGCCTTTCGGTGCGTTCATTTGGGCGTGTGGAGTCGGGTAAGAAGTGCCACGCTGCCAGGGTTACGTTAGGACCAGTAACGTGCACCACGTTTTAATGTGCTCAACGTACATGGGTCGTGCTTTGCGTGCCACGTTGAGAAAGTAATAAAGAAAGTGAGAAGGAAAAGCAGAAAACCTGTGAGTCAGAGGCTTGTTGCATCGGATTTTTTACTACCAGACCCGTTTTTCAGTCCTACAAATGGAATATAAGGAGAGTCAGAAATACCAATGGGGGGAAAAAAAATATCAAATATATAAGATTGCAGGATTTAATAATAGAAATCTTCAGCATGACTCGCAGGGCCACATGGTGTGTGCTGTTACCCGCTCAAAATAAAACTCATAATCATGGCTCTGGTAATGCTTTGAAATACACCGTTCTCTGACAATTTACGCATTTTGCTATTACTGAGATGTTTAAAGGTTTTTAAAACCAAATAGAACTGTACACTGAATTCAGATATCTTTCAAAAAAACCTTTCCTGCAATTAAATGATTTGTTATGTGACTTTCATAGACCGATACGATGTTATCAATAGAGAGGGGGGGCATTTTATGCTACAGACTTAAAAAACCCAAAACCCAGAAGCTGTTCAGTTCATGGTAAAACTGAGTGACCAAAATATAAAAATCATCAGATATTGGATACTTACATAAATACTTGTCGAATATTGGCTTTTTCATATTTATGCCTTAAAGAAATTTTACTGGAAGTTCATGATGTTCATTAAAAATAAAGAAATTCAGGTAAAATTTTTACAAAATGGCAAATCCATACACGATCGCTTGTCCTAAATTAAATATTGAGAGATGAGGGTGGGATGAGTACATTTTTGCTGATTTTTGCAGGTGTTTCAAGAGAGGGTATGTAGGGTCTCTGATGGTCTCTGATTTTTAACTCTTCAGCATAACAGACTGAGGGAAGAACGGAAGACTTTTTACAGGATGCTGCTGCTTGTCTCTAAGGCTGACTGATTCCCGTCTTTGATTCCACAGCTATTTGGCTATTTCAAACTTGAAATAATCTTCCCATCGCCGTATAACTGACACTGATCAGGGCCTTAAAAACAGTTAAGTTGAGTTGCTGCTTGATGTTGTCATTTGCGTGAAACGTAAACCCTGAGAGAGAAGTGTTACTTGAACGCACTTTTTGAGGAAGGGGAGAGGTTCTTTCTAAATAGGATAACGGAAAAATCCTTAAAAAACCCAAGGAAAATAAAAAGAAGGTAAGGAAAACATCGAGTTCTGTAGCCAATAAGTAATAGTATAGACTCTTCCAAGTTTGAGCGCTTCACGGCATTGATGTGTGCCTTGGAAAAATATTCTTGCAGTGGCTGCGGGAGGTGGCTGAAGGAGCTCCCGCACGTGGGGATGCTCCCTGCTGTCCGAGGAGTCTGTCTTCGCTTTCTGCTCAGCGCCGGGTATGCTGCTCAAATCCAACGGCATTCCCAGCCAGATTGCAGCTCATTAGCTCTACCTCCCCGGATACTAAAGTTTGCAGTGAGCTGGTAATAAATCTGACCTTAAAAGCACCATGATTTTTTTTTTTTTGAGCCTACCTCAGGATGTGTTTTCCAGGAAGCTCTGGATTGTCATGGCGCAGGCATCCCACGTTGGGCTCTAGAATCAAAGGAAGGGCTGAGCTAAATAAGATAAAATCCTAAATTAAACACTGGTTATAAGGAATTAGCATGCCCCCCAACGTGTACTTTCCTCTGAAAACAACTTCAGGTCCGCATTATAGTCTGCTTACTGCTTCTCTGCGTGATGGACCTCATTGTTCCTCCCTCTGCGTCCATCCTGTGATGAGTGCAGGCACTTCATCTCCCTATGCCATCCAATATTGAGAAGGCATTTGTAAAAGATGTGTTTCCAAGTTATTTGACCACAGGGGATATGGGAGATAAAGGGAGAACTTGGGGAATACTTGTTTTCAATACCGTTGTGAGTGTGCTGTTGCTAAATGGCTGAGTTGTGTCCTGACACGGCTTTGTTTCCGTATGAAATGCTGTCAGTGGCAAAGGTAATACATGCTGATTTGATAACTATCACTAATGAGGCTTCATTCCTGTATTTATTAAAGTTTGTGATAAAATAGTGCACAATAAGTTTCACGGTCAGGATGCCTGTGGACAAAGTGTTCCACAAGCGCTGGTGCGCAGAGATCGGGCAGATTACAACAATGTTAACTGTGGGGTTTTTTATTTATTTGGGAAATCTTGAAGTCACGATTTCCTGTCGTGTTCCCTGACCCAATGCTCAGACTTTTCTACAGGGTGATGAAATACAGTTTTGCTTTCACTCGCCATTCCTCTAGACACTTGCAATCTGTTAATTCCTTTAAAAAGTTGTGTTTTCTCTGCCCGCTTTTCAGTTTGCCCAGTGCTACGGGCAAAGGGACCAGGAGGGTGCGAGGGGGAAGTACGGAGACAGTCTTGGCTGGGCGGGGAACGGGCAACAGAATTGGTTCCTAAGGTTTCATCGAATATGCTTTAAAAATAAATATATATCTACAGTAACCGCTCCTGCCGCTTTCCCCCCAAACCCTGAAGGGCTTGAAGCGCACCTTTGTGCGGCCGCGAGGAGCCTGTGAGCCTGGCCGGGCCCGTGCTGGGTGCGGCGGGGACCTGCATCCGCTGGACTGTGCTTTTCCCACGCGGGGAAGAAGGGAGGCTGGCCGGATGCCTCCGGGGCACAGCCCAGGCTCCTCCGTTCCTTGGGGTTTACCTCGTGCAGCCAAACGGTCACAAGAGGCGCTTCGTAGTGGTTCCGCGGTACACCTTGATTCATTGCAATTAGCGAAGGATGCCCGTAATAAAATGTAACCGGTGGTATCCCTTTGTTATACTGAAATCAGTTGTTTGGCGGTGGGTTTTTTTTCCCCGTGGAAAATTTCAACTTTTGCGTTTTGCAAACTGTCACCCTCTGCACGCGTTGGTGTTTGAGTTACAGCCTTGTAAGCAGGAAAATGCCTCTATTTTGCCAAGTATGTGTTAAATTAGTGTATGAATGTAGAGACTTTGTTACTTAATTGATCCGCAGGACTGTCAGATGCTACTTGAATGCTTAAAGTGTAGGTAGGGATGAGGGATTTTTTTATTTTTTTCAAGATACTAGAGGCAAAATGAAGATGCCTAAAAAGCAGCGGTGTCCGGTGGCTTGGCAGGGACATCCTGACCGTCCTCACCAGGCCCAGGCCCAAATTCCTGGGGGTTGCTCCTCATATTGTAAAGCAGAAAGGCTTGTTTTGCCTAAGCTGAACTAAGGTCTGGCAAAGCGGGTTTAGCGCTCTCTAGTTTTCTATTGAACTTATAAACCTTACTCTATTTAACTATTAGTCATCATTTTGGTATTTTTCCTCCTCAATGACACAGCTTCCCACATGGGTGTGATGGAACGAATACGTGCTGGGGTTTCTCTTGCTTGATGTTTTGGTGGCTCTGTGGGCAGTTCATCCAATACCTAGAAAGCGCGTGGAAATTTTGAGGCACTTGATTTTTAGCATTGCGGCCTGGCTGTGGAGAGCTCAACCTGGGCTGAGAAAGGCAAAGCCGGCATTGCAAAAAGTGCATATTATTGTATAAAATTTACTGCAAAGGGGAGCGATATGAATAGAAAACATATACAGTAGCTTGCCGCATGCTAGCAGGTCTTTTCTGGGCTCCTAAATGTTAACTGGATAGTAATGTAAGTTATTACACTCATTAAATTAGGCCACAAACAAGTCAACAATGATTCAGCAAAATGGTTTTGTTTGTATAGTGCAAGGAAGTCTGATAGATACCCAGTCAAACATTTATGGCTAAATGGATGAAGATTTTAACATTACAGCCTAATAAAAACCCCATACTGTGTGATTAAATAAGAGGGAAAGCAGTAAAAAAGAGAAAGCATAATGACGGTAACATGTAGGTCAGTTACAATTTAATTGTCATTGCACTTCATTGCTAACATATCAATTCTCTGCTGCTTAGCTGAGCAGAAAACAACAACTTAACATGTAGAGCGGGCCCGTGCCTCCTCGGCAAACCCGCGCTTCCATCACCTGCTCTCCACGACTTCCGCAGCGGCCGCCCGAAGTCCTCCCGCTTTAATGGGATCGTCTTCTGGAAGCTCCCGCTGGTGGTGTCCTCCCTGCGCTCGATGCATGGCTGATCAGTAAATTCACTTCACACCCTACATAGATGCTAAAATTAGGTTGTTTGCATTGCAGCTCTCAGTGCTCCCGCAACAAGGAACACCTGCTTGCAGATTTATGTTGTTCTATTTAATGGTTTAAAATAAAGATAGCTTTACAGTGGCAATACCCTGATGTACTATATTGGAAGAGCACAATGGCTGATCATTTTTCTTACTTACCCGATTTATACTATATCTCCTTGCCATATAAGCTATAGCTTCATTAACATTAATTGCAGCGTTAGAAACTCCGTGGAAGTATTTACTCCTGCCAACTTTTTCCACTATTTTGTATTTGGTGGTACTAAGGAAGGCTCCGGGGTGGGGGGTGGTGGTGGAATCTGTATATTTTTGTGGGGTTCGGGGGGTTTTTTTGGTTTGTTTTTTGGTTTGATCTGGATAATTCAGAGAGATCTCAAAGGGACACTGGCTTTGTCACCTTTTTAAAATGTTAGCTCCAAGGAATTGTCTGCCTAGCTCACTTATGCTGGTCTATAGTAAAGACTTCACGGAGTGCATAACCAAACTGTCCTCCAGGTGCCTAAGGTGACGCTCTTTATCCAGCTCTGCGCTGCTGATTTTTATGCAGAGCAGAACACAATTCCTATTTGGATGGCGGGGGGGGGAGACCAAAATAAAAAGTGGGGGGAGCAGCCTGGCAACATCCAGAGAGGCTGGAAAAAGTACCTGTTCCTGCAGGACTGTCGCAGAGATAATGCATTCAAAAGCATCTGGTCCAAATACTGGGAATATCGTTGCCTCTCCTTCTTCCTCTCGAGGTTAAGGGGGAGCTTTGTGATAAACACGGACGGGCTGATCCAGCAGAGCTGGCCGGTGCTTCTGGGGCAATGTAAAAGCTAGCCAGGAATGGTGGCTTTGCGTTAGAATGAGGGAATTTGGTGCATGTCGGAGACGGTGCAAGGAAATGGAAATGTCTCCAAACAAGAAATGTAATTAACTTTTTGCTGTTGCTGGCCTGTGCGCTCAGGTGTTAAACCGTGTACCTGTGTCCTGATTCTCCACATTCGCACGGCGGTTTCGTGTTCGGTGCGGGCTGACCCTTCCCCGGGGACGGGTATCGCTGAGCGCCCCCCGCTCAGGGCGATGTTACCCAGCCCCCTGGGCGCCTTGTAGCTACCGCAGCGTGGGCTCATCCCCACAAATCTTCAACATCTATCCCTTTCTCCGGGAAAGAGCAGCTGAAAAACTGAGAACTGAAACCTAAGGGCACATTAACTTGATGCCAGCGTAGGGGATGTGTACACTTCTGCACTGTAACGGCTAATGAGGTTGAAAAATCATTTTCCCTTCTGTTGTTTCATGTATTAAACTTCAGCAGCTCAATATGGTTCATGTAATTGTGGGTCTTGTAGGGTGTGATGGCTTCCATCAAGTTTCAGACCCACCAGCCTCCCAGCCAGAAGATCACACGCTTCTATTTTTGTTTTATTTTATGTATTTTGAGAAAAATCAGATGAATCGTTGCTAGCCTTTCTTGCTCTGAAGAAACTGGGAACCCATCTCTGTGGATGATGCCAGGCCCAAATGCTAAGATGGAGAACGAAAGAGTGGAGAACGCTTACTGCACCATATGTCCCTGCTGCTTAATGAGGACCAGGGAGCGATGAGCTCCTCGTGTTCCCCCAGGGTGAAACCAGCAGGAAGGGACTTTTCCAGACCTGTTGACACTTGTGTGCGTGCCTTGCCCAAGAAACTGTCGTAAGGCTCCTCTTGGCCTTTCTCGCTTGTCCTTACTGGCGAGTTCCTTGAGTGTTGTCTGATCCTCGTGGTTGAGCTGTGGAACTGAACGGGACATGGAAATGGCACTCCTGGCCTTAGCTGCTGACATAAAAACGTTAGCTTGGCTGGTAGCACTAAGAAAGGCCGAGAGAGCTGGGGCTTCGGTGTCGATACCAGGTGACTGTTGTGTCACATAGTACAGTTTGTAAAATAGTGACGTCTGTGTTTCTGTTTTGCCAGATCAGCTAGCTGTGCTCTGATTGCAGGTTGGGCATAGTCTAACTATGAATGAATTAATGTAATTTAGGATTTGGTGATTTATCGTCTTTGTAAGTTTTTCTGCTATCAACAGCAGTCAGCTTCAAATGTAGGAACTGACTATGTCTGGCTCCATATATAGTGGGTCCATGTAGTACAGGATGGTTGTACACAGTTTTGGTACAATCGTAATGGTAATATACGTCCAGATTCAGGTACAAGAAATCATAAACAAACACAGGTATCCGCATCTGAAAATGAAACGTTGCCTGTTTTTTCAGAAAACGTACTTTTCTGTTTTTTAAAATGAACCAAAAGCCAAGCAGGCTTTTCCTGAAGAAAACCTCCCGCATATCACCGAGTTGCAGGAGCAGAGAGCGCCAAAACACGAACTGTGCCGTTGCTGCAGAGATGTCGCTATGGTTTTCTTTTGCTGGTGCCCAAACTATTTTATCTGTTTTAACCTATCTAGAAATATTACCTGAATAAGTATTTGAATTTTCAAAGCAAAAGGAGAACAAGAACGTAGATGTGATGCTTATTCCAAAATTCCCGAGTCGGGGGCGATCCTTCCAGGAAGGTGTTAAATGGGTGGACCTCCCAGGGGGGCATGCCGGAATGGGGTCCTCAGGGCAAGCCTCTCGCTGGGCCCTTTCCAAATCTCTTACGAGCTGCTGGTGGGAGCAGGTGCAACCGGAGGATTCTTTGTTGAACTTCTAAACTACTGATTTCTTTGGGCAGTGCTTTGGCAGACGCAGGTTTCTGCAGGATGGGAAACTGTGCATCAAACCTACTTCGCTCAAGTACCTCTTATCGTTGTGGTCCCTGGCTGCTCGGGAGCCCCGGGACTGATTCCTCTGGACATGTCGTCGTCCCCCAGAGAGGATTATGGTCCCTTTGCAGTAGCCTTTAAGAGCAGGATCAGCTTTCAGAGGTAATAGGCCTCTCCCTGTGAAATAATTTAATAGCAAGTGCACTCCTCTGTGCACCTGAGAGCTCCGGGAGGTTTTCTGCCTTCCAGCAGCAGAGCGTCTCCTATAGCTCCCCGTGGTGCAATACATCTGCACAACCCACACCCTCGCGCAGCATGGCCGGCACCTAATAGGCACCGTTGAGCCCCGTTGCGAGAGCATGTATTAGTGGCTTTAGAGTAAACCGCTTGCAAAAATCAGCCTAGATAAAATACCCAGATGTTTATGGCCAAAAGGTGCATTGGGAGCCAGTGAGGCAGCAAAGGCCTATTTGGAGTACGCGTTTCAAGGCTTAACAAGATTAACGGCTGTATGTACGGGTCTGTAAGGGCCCAATTGAACAGTGCTCTTTCCATGCCTGGCTTTTTGGCTACTTAAAAGGTAAGTTTTGATTTCTTCTCGGTGGTGCAAAACAAGCGCGGTTTGGTCTCCACTTGTCAGATGCGATCGGAAGCATGGCAAAGGGAATAACTGTTGGAAGAAAGGTGGATTTGATTCCTTTTCTGGAACACAACGAGACTGTTCCACAAATAAGCGCTTTTAGATTTATCTAATTTTCTCTGGTTTCTTAACACTGTTATCCTAGCGATGCAACACAGGCACACTGCCCGGTTGTACAGTGACTACAGTTACGGACGAAAAGAAAATCCAGCAACAGCCAAAGAACTTCCACAATTTTTTCCCTGAGCTTTTGATGTTGCAGTGCCGCTTGGGCTGTACAGGAACAGGAGGAATGAGGCTGTAGCTCGGTAAAAATCAGGCGGAGATCGAGGACAGCAGCTTTGGGGGCCAGCCAAGGGCACCTTCTGGGGAAATAAAGGCTCGCTCACACTGGGTCCATCCGAATGGTTGGGTTTTCCTGGGTACCTGACTTCAATTTGTGAATCAAAATACTCTTTCCCCCCCCCCCCCCCGAGTAGCTGGCAGTATTTTTTTGCACTTTGTAACTTTATCTCCTGCTCAGTTAAGGAATTGCCATAAACATCTTTATATCCAGCAGCACAGAACGCCAGGTCTGTGGAATACTGTGTATTCCCCAAGGCTTGGCCGTTTTATTTGTGTTTTCCTTGTAGGCTCTTGTGCTTTTTTGGGGTTGAGAGATGGGTCCTGCGTTTACCACCCGGTCGGCAAGTAGGGCCTGTGCTTCTTTAACGGCTGTGGCTGGTGCTATTCTGTATCTTGTGACATAATTTTAGGTGGCTTATTAGAGTTGTGATTGATGACAGCCGAAGGAGGATATACAGCTACTCACTGACATTCATGCTTGCCTTTTAAATATCATACTCTATAGCTTCAGATCCCCATTTTACACTCAAGTGCTCTGAGCCTCACGTTAGCGCATCTCTTCCTCTTCCAAATTAACGTATTCCTTTAAATGCACTAGTGTTTCAGCCGTGAGTTTTTAAACAAATTCTGTGTTATTTGCCCTTTTTCTTTTCTCTTCTCACATTGCTTACTTCTCAGTCAAACGTTATCAGCCCTCTCCACTGAAACTAAATTGTAAATATTCCCCTTGCCATTATGTTGGACCCTGGCTATTTCTTTTTTCTTTTTTTTTTTTTTCCCCCTTCTCCTTATTAAATTATGTTTACCTGAATACATCAGGTTCATTTCACCTAGGCAGGATGTCCCATTAAGCATGACAAGTGGAAGGTTGTGAGATTAATGCCCTTCTTGAGCCTGAATTAGCGTGTCAGCATCTTTTCAGACCTGGGACCAGAGAACATAGGAAGCGTGCCATAATGGACCTTAGCCTTTAACTGAACTGCTCTAATATTATTCCTATAACAAGACTACTTTTAAAGAGGCTCATTATTGGCTTCATTAGATATGTTACTTGCATCAGTGGCTGTAGTTACTCGTATAATATGGAAGAGGTTAACATAGCGTATTTTTTATGTATTATATGGCATATAGCTTGAAGTAGCCAAAAGGTTTATGGCGATGTAATTGGTAGTTAGTGTGAAATTTGTAAGACAAATAGACAATACCTAGGGTAACCCCTATAATCCTCTCCTTTCAGTTTTTTACAGCCACCAAAGGGCCTCATTAAAACAGCAGTCAGCACCTTGGTGAAAAGATACAGTGCTTATAGTGCCCAAATGTGACAGAAAATCTGCATTTTGTAAATCTGACACCTTTGATAGATTATACAGTGTGAAGCCATTGCTTCTAAGCATTATGATAACGCTTAAGGTTCTCTTCTGAATCCAACCGTGCTATATTCACTGGATATAACAATGTGAAAAAGAGCTGGTTGAATAAAATAAAGCACGTGAGATGGAGAGGAGCCTTTTTTCCTTTGATACAAAGCTCATCTCGTGCGATGGGACTAACGGCCATGGTTGATATTCCTGGCTCTGCTTCTACTGAGGGATATGGGCGTATAAATATTGGCAAAATAACTGTTTAATATACAGATGCGAAAGAAACTCTGCCTACATTAAGCAGTGTATGTGGCCGCTGTAAGGAAAGACTGTGTAGAGCAGCGATGGTATTAAGATTTCTTTTTTTTTTTTTTTCTCTTTTGGAGGCTAAATTCTGCTCTCGCTTAAACTTGTGTAAACCCGAGTGGATTCCATCGCCCCGAGTGAATCCCGTTGTCACTCGGAGTCCTGCAAATCTGCTGTAATGCACTGGCTTACGCAGAATTACATGGACAGGCGTAGCGAAAACGAGCATCTGACCCAAGGAGTCTGTTATTCTTCCAGCGTATTTATAACAACAGTGAAACAAAAAGGAACCGCGTAAGGTAGGCTCTGACCACTGTGGTGGCTGCATGAAGGCTCAGTTCTTGACAAGTGGGCCGTAAGCTGTAGTTAGATGTTTTAGTCACTCAAAAACATATTTGGTAGAGCGACCTATTTGAAACGGCAAACGTGAGTCGCTGTGGTTGATCAGTTACAACTATTTGCTCTAATCGCAAGAGGCAAGCTCAAACGGCCAGAGGTCCAAAGGAGTAATTATTGTTTTCCCCTCCATTTAAGAGATGGGCTCAAGTGTTTGGAGCTGCAAAAACGTCAGTAACTTGCCAAAAAGAAAATGAAAGCTATCACTTAGCTCTCATTGCCACCTTTGCAGCAGAGGAAGTTCTTCTGGATGTTTTGCTCAGGGGGATGGAATGTAGGTTATGATGTTTACTCGGGCTCCAAACGTGACAGCTGTTTACCTCGTCGTCTGGTAATTGAGAGATTTCCTTTTAAATTAGAGCTGCTGTAGACAAAGAGTGGAGTAGAAGTTACGTTTAGTTCCCTGGCAAAAATATAGCATTGATAATTCTGAACGAGGTGTTTCCAGCTTGGTTCTTTGATCGTTTCAAAAAACGTTCGGCTGCGTGCTGCTCAAACAGGAATGCAGACAAACAAGGGGGAGGGGCTCCAGATGTGAAGCCCTTCTATTCCCTTTGGCATCGGGATTTGTTCCTGCCTGTGGTAGATCTCCTGTCTGGAGGTGCAGAATCGGTCCCTGAGGGTGCCCAGGGCTCAGTAACGCTGCTGAAGTGCTCAGGGCTTCACGGACGTTTAATTTCGATCTCTCTTGAAAAACAAAAAGAACTATTCAAGAAGCGAACCTGAAAAGAATTTCTGAGCAAGAATTTTCCCAACTTGGAATTTAAGTTTTTTGGGTTTTGTGTTTGTGTGGTGGTTTGGGTTTTTTTATTTATTTTTGAAGTGCAAGTCATAGATGCTTTGGAATCCAGGAGCAAAATAGGAAATCACTGACGTTGCACTGGGGGTGAATTTGTGGCCATAATTGCTCTTTTGTGTAACATGGGACACCGCAGCCTTTCCTCATGGAGACCTAGAATTTTAAAATCGGTGGCGATATGAGAAGTACGCAACAATTTTCTAGTGCCCTTTAGGAAAAAAAAATAATAATCTCTTTGACTACATTATATTGACCCATGAGGTTGGGTTTTTTTCAATAACCTAATTCAGGTGAAGCATCTTTCTATTTTATCGTTGCTTTCCCGGGACTATTACCACAACTACTCACTATTTTTTTTGTAAGCATGGAGTTCAGTTAGAATTGCAGAAGGGTGAAAGTGTTTTGGGTTGGGTTGGGTTGGGTTTTTTGTTTGTGTTTTTGTTTTCTTTTTCTGGTGATGGTTTGGAGGAGCTCTGTGTCCTCTGCTGCCCCGGGTTACCTGAAGCGGCATCACCGAAGAAGAGCCTCCTTTTAATTACATTCCTTCTTTCCAAGTTGTCCGGAAACTATTTTTTTATTTTTTTGCAAATAATACAGTTATTAAAATGCATGCCGAAGAAAATCCCTAAAGGGCAACAAACGCTCTTTCTCTCTTGTTCAGTATTGGGCGATCAGGAGACTCGGCCCCGGGCACACGCTTGGGGCCACGCTGATCCCGGGGGGCAAAGCTGGGTGTCCCTGCGCCTCCTTTCTCAGCCGGGGGGGGTTCTCCCCACTGAATCACGGTTTAATTATGAAACTGACCGTGATATTTGCTTAAAAATGACCACGATATTTATTTAAAAATTAAAGTTTTGTTACCGGAAAAATTCCTCGTGAATCGCAGTCGCCGACCTAGAGTGGGAAGCGAGCGTGCGTACCTGTATTTCTCACGGCGGACGGTGCGAAATACCCAGGGCCTTATTTAATCTTGCCCAAGGATACTCGGCAGCACGTAAGGGCAGATTGTCTCCGTCCGTGCGCACCAGAAGGGATGCAATTCTAAGCGGCAAAACAGGGGCTTGCTTGCGCGTAGATAATATTGAAATCTGGACCCCCCAAAGCCTTCCAGATGAACTTTTTTACCAAAGTCTAGGTTTTGATCAATACGATTGCTTGCGCTGCAAAATGAGCATTTAGGAGTATCATGCCTGGGTTTTTTAATTCAGTGGATTATTCACATCTGTTAGGTGAGAATTACAGAGTGCTGAAATAATGTATTCTTGTGTTTTACATCTATCACTGCCAAGGGCTACTGAATAGTAAGTATCAACATCTGTGTTACTTCTTCTTTGAGTTTTCTGATTAAATGTGTCTAAACACTTCAGCTTCTGCTGGAAATAAAAATAAAAGTAGTTTCAAGCCGGTTTGCTGTAGGATTTTAGGGAAACGTACCACCAGCAAACACTAGTCAGGGGACCGTACGTGCAATTAGCCCTAAATAACACGAACCTGGTGTTGCGATTTGTATTATTGAAAGGACGTTAGGCTCTTGAAACTGCAAATAATGGAGTAAATATAAATAACGGTACCTGTATTTTGACAGTGATGTTCCACCTCTTGTTCCCTGCATACACAAAAATCATTCAAATGCCTTTTCTTTCCCTGACAAAAATATTCATTAAAAACATTTCACTGTGCTGGCTTTTAATATAGCGCGGGCATTCAACCTGCGCGGGAAGCTTCCTGGAACCACACAAATACTGTGTAATTATCTGGTGGCTCCCTGCTGGCTGCTGCATATTCCAAGCACAAAGTGAGCAGCACATTTCTAGAGCCTGACTTCTGTCTTCATTGTCCCTGCGTGGAATATGAAGCTCCACTTCATTATAGCAGACCTGATCAAACTTGATAGATTTAGCCATTATTCTTGACTGTGTCAACTTTCTACAGCTTTTTTTTTTTCTTTCCATTTTTTTTTTTTTTTTTCTCGGGCTCTTTTGTTTTGCCACCCGGGGAATGCATCTTATTTCTAGGAGCTCTGCCTCTCTCTCCCTCTTTCTCTCTCACTCCATCTCTCCGTCTCTCTCCTTCCCCCCCACCCCCAAACAAACCAAGGTTTCAGCAAATAATGCTGCTTGTGCATCATGTGATTCGAGGAAAATAAGGCTTGCAATTTTTTCTCGATTGTCCTTTATGGTTTTTATTGACTATTTTTTTTTTCAGTTTGTTTCTATAAAAAAAATGATACTGCAATATTGACATACAATACAGAAAAGCTTTGAAAATCCTTATTTTCTGTTAGCGGTACAATAAATTTAGCATGGCGAGGATTTTTTGTCTGTTTTATGACAACTTTTCAAGTGGCACTTCAGAGTTCACATTTTCAAGGGTGATTCAGACAAATGTATCTTACCAAATTTTATAAATCGTTACTTTGTTTATTTAACCTGGAGACATACCGCCACAGCTTCTCTGCAAAAGGCATTAGATCATTCTTTGGGCGAATACAGATGTTAATACAACTGGTTTACCATAACAGATTGCTTTGGAGTTTTTGAGAGTTGCTATGCAACAATGGAGAAGCGCGGCGCAGCTCGAACGGGTTCCTCAAGTCCTGGGTACAATACGGAGCGTTTCCATGGCTCACCCAGCACCGACCCCTTACACCGCCACGAAACGAGGTAACCAACGGCTGAGAAATTTGCTCCCGAATTTCGAAGAGTTACGGGGTCGACCCATCTTACTGTCGTTAATGAACACGAGGAACACGACGATGAAGCTTTTTAAGCTTTACGTGTGGTCTGTAGTATTTGTTATCTGCACCTGTACGTCTCATAGGCACGATAAATGTGGAAAAACACTTTATAATTAATTTTGCTTATTAAATAGCAACTGCAAATTGTTAAAACTTTGGAAAGAGATTAGGCTTCTTTCCTTTTGTTTCTCTTTTAGTTGCACATTAAAAGGTAGTGTCTTGTAATTTCCAACAAGTTTACTGAAAGATGCTTATTGAGGTATATTGTTTAGCAGCGTTTAAATACTGTTAGGAATTGGCGTGACTTAAATTTAGTGTTATGCTTTTTAAATTAAAAAATCACTATTTTTTTTAGAGTGGCATTTTCAGTCTCACCAAAAGCTTCTCGGCATCTTAAAATGTAAATTGCAGAGAAGCAACACAAAGGATAAAGAGAAGATTTTGAAGGCAATCACAGTGATCACTTAATTCAGTCTCTGCATATCCACTTGGCATAAGGTAATTAGAGTGCCACATTGCTGTAAAGACAGAAAGCTTAGGGTACCATTCTGACTCACCCAGACGATAATACATGATTAGAAGTCAGTGACAGATCACAACTGCTGAATGACCCACCAAGGTCTTATCAAGGGCAAATCGCATAATTAGCATGCGCTTCGCTGGCAGAGGAGTACAGTGCTATTGTTCTGGCACAATCAAATTAGCCCAGCCAATGAGGTCACTGTTCCGTGACCTTAAAGACATTTCGTGTTTTATTTTTCTACTGCATAATAAAAATAAAAATAATAATAAAAGAAAACAACCCGAACCCCCGAAACCCCACTTTAAATGGAGCTGAAGTTCTTGCGGACGCTGAAAATAGCCGTTACGAAGGCACTTTTGGAACGCGCTCCGCCGACTCCTTAGTTCATCACGTGTGGCATAAAGGAGTCGGCTAATGCAGGCTGACCCTGGGGGACACATATGTAATGGAGCCACTTTGACAGAAATTCAAGCATCTAGCGAGGCCTGGAACTCATTTGCCCTGAATGCATCCGCAGCATCGTGCACGTAACGGGGGAGGGGGAGCCTTCATGCAAACACAAAATCTTTCCTTCATTATGATAATTAGCACAATTATCTTGATTTGCTCATTTTATCTGTATTTTCCCCAAGGTTTGGCCATTTTATTTGTCTCCCCATCGCTCCTCCTGAATAGGGCTCTCAGCTGAGAGCAAGAGCTGTTGGGGATGGTAGCCACCAACACCGCTTCAGGCGTGTCATCTGCAGGCCACCGTCGTTCTGTGGCCCTGTGCTGCAGTGTCACATCACTAAAACACACACCAAGAGCCCTGGAGGACACTCTCTTGCCCTGGAAGACCTCTTCTGGCTTCCCAGACTAGAGAGCTCACCAGGGCGGTGAAGAAGTAGAACCTCCCTGTTCACAGCATGGTTCTCCAAAGCAGTCAGAGCCGGCAACTCTTGGCATTTTATGTTAAGTTTGGAATTCTTGGCATAAATGGGGGGGGGGGGGGGGTGTCTTTGCCTTTTTTTTTTTTTTCTTTGTTCTCTAAATAGGAATACAGCTTTGAATTGATCTGCACCCTTGTTAATATGCATGGTATATAGAAAAGCCATTGTAACTTTTAGGAAAAGTGAGAATGTAGCCTTTATTTGTATTCTCTTCCATTAGCCTGTGCATATTTGGGCTGCATAGCCCAACCTCTCCTGGATAATTGGATCAAAAAGGTCTATAATGAGTCGTCTCTGTCATGTCCGGGCCTCTGTCGCTGCTTCTCTTTGCTACCTTTTTTTTTTTTAAGGCTGGGTTAAGTTAACTCGAGATAGGAACTCTGACATGTTTGTTTCATGAATTTAAAGATGAGCTTTCATGTTCAGTCAAAAGGGAAATGAAAGCACAACATTCAAATAGCTCCCTTTCTTTTCAAGGGTCTGGTCCTCGGACTGCTTTAGCTACGGGGGCTGTTCCACGTGGTACTCGTCCACGACGGGCTCCTTTCAGCCCTCCTCCTCGTGACTGCTACGTGGCTCCGTACGTTGACGCTGCGTGTGACATCACAGGAGTTCTCACAACCAGCCGCCAGGGTGTTCCCAAGGGAGGGCTGTGGCCTTGTGGGTTAGCGCACAGCAGAAGAGGTTGTAAAGGTGGGATCTACTATTTGCAACTTTTTTTCTTTTCTGTTCTAATTAGTCACCGTGGAGAGAAGAGCAGGCAGTAAAGGCTAAACTGATGCATGCTTAAATAATGTAATTCCAGTGTCGTACTGGGCATGGAGGGTCAACTTTGAGCCCATTAAATAATTCCAGATGTAACTTGGCTTCATATGTACTACTTCAGCTTTACGCTGCGATGATCATAGCCTCCGACAGCAGCTCTGGGATCCTTCCCTGTTCCCAAATACATTTCTATTGATAAACAAACAAAGGTTCTTTACTGACTTATGGTTTGTAGATAAAATACAAGAATTCATTAGAGAAGGGAATTCAACCTAAAGATCAGTGATTCAGGGTCTTCCCTAAGAATTAATTCTGACAATACCTTCCATTTACTGTCAATACCTGGGCTGCGTCTGCGAAGTGTGTGCCATTGAAACTTTTCTGTGTCTGGCAGAAAGCTTATTTCTAAAGGTCTCGTTGATTGTGCAAACACGGGAACATTTTCTTTCCTTGAGAATTAATATTGACTGTGTATAGAGCGACAGCAGTACTCCGTCTACCCACAAAACCATATAAACATACATAATTACTCTGAAAATCTAATCTATTTCTGGATACTTAGTCCACGTGATAACTTTTGTTTCACCGCATAAAACGATAAATTTATATACAAAGGAGCAATTATGGTGGTTCTTGAATCAGAAAGAGATAGAAATATACCCTTTGTAAATACAGACCTACTTTTCCTAAAAGGCATTTATTTCTCCAATTTTAAAAATGCGTTTGTATATGGATGCGTGTAGGTCTGGGGATGTTTACCTGTCTGAGTAGAAATAAAATGAAAAACTGTGTCTCTGTATATACCGCGTGTGTAGACATATGCGTAAGCATATAATAATTCACAGTCCCGTAAGCTCTTGGTGGACGTTCCTGCCTCAGTCATCCAGCCCCCACCATGAAAGTCCCCTAACAAACAGGATTAAAATTCACTCCTTTCAACCGTCCTAGGCATTTATTCCTTCCTTTTCATTGAGCTACATTTGTCTGATTTAACAAGATAAGATTTGAGTGCTGATGCAGCCCGTTGTTAATGCAGCAGCCGCATCCACCATACCATCGACACTATGCATCAGAGGGATGCATAAATCAGGTATTCAAAAAAAATTAGATATGCAGCACACCAGTTTTATAGTCCCAGCCTCAGAAATTGAAATGGCCCAGATTAATGTATTATATCTTACACACTGTCCGAGTGAATCAACTTTAATATATTGAACAGATTCGCAGAACAAGACTTTGTTATCTAAGGAGCACTCGGAAGAAGGAATTGACCCGAGGATTTGATTTGGTTCAGGTAGTTCATGTTGTACAGCAGCATTTGAATAGTTTCACATAAAAATAAAATTTGTATCAGAAATATTTCACATCATTCTGGGCTTGTTCATATTGAAGCTTTGCAGAGGGGCGATATTACAGAAACAATGTCCAGCAAAAAGATGATTTTAACCTTTGCTTCAGACATGTCAAAACAATATAATGTAATTTTAATGCAAACTGCCGTTTCCTAGCAGAGGCCCTTCCACACGCTGACTTTAACTAGTTCAGGTTTCTAATGCACGTGAAAAGCCCATTGAGTTTCCTATACGGTGGGAACACCGCAATTTACACCAGTCCGCTCGCGGAGCGTGTGTCCCGTTTGAAGCCGTGCAGGGAGCCGGTTTCTGCTGTGCGCTCTATTGACAACCCAGAAACCAACTTTGGCTGCGTAATCAGGGACGTGGCGGGGGGAGGGGGGTCCCCGTTTTTGTTTTGAATTACCGCTGTAATTTGGGCAGAGTTTGAATGACCGTTTGCTTATTGAAAATAAGGCAAAAACCTGATTAAGAGGAGGCCTGACAAGGTGTCGGGGTTTGTGTTGAAGGGCTGTGAAGCATGTTTGCAGAGGCATTTATTCTGCTTACTTATTCCTTTCTCTGAATTATCTAGTTACTGGACAACTTGCTACTAGTTAACAGCAGGTATATTGTCGAGTGAGTGGTTCTGTAGCTCCTCGTAGTTGTTGCCTTCTGTAGAAAATCCAGAATGGGTTTTAGCGGGTAGGGAGTCACCTTGTGCTAAGGTGTGGGGAGGAAATGGGCTGGCTACAGTCACCCCTTTCTACTGAGAGCCGCTTTCTGTGGGGATGTGTGTAAAGGGAAATAATAGCTTAGCGTTTCTTCACACTTTCAATAATGAGTGATTAGAAAGTGCTTACACCTGTAATTGTGCTGTGCTAATTAGCGCTGACAAGAAATTCCATATTCTGAGTGTCCACTAGGTACCTTGAAGGGCACCGGGCAGATTTTCTTGCCGTTTGTGCACCGAGAGATGGAAAAGACGCCAAATAGGATTTTAAAATACATAGGCATCTAACGCTACTTGAAATCAGTAGGAGTTAGGTGCTTTTCAGACATCCGGTGCCTCTAAAATATGGTCAGGGAGGACTAGAGTCTTTTAAGCCTGCCCTTTTAGACCATTTTACGTCAACCTGTTTGTGCTGTTTACAAGACAGATGCTGAGACAGATAAGGGGAGACTGTGGCGGATGTAATGTCCTTACATAACAGCATAGACTAGAGAAACCTTCCCGGTGGGTGGTAACAGGAGTCCAAGCCTGGGATAAGCAGATGACCGCGTTGTTGAATTACCACGTAGGAAAGCAATTAACAGTGCAGGGAGAAGCCGAGTCTTGGCCGTTCTTTTAGGGTGGCCGGTGGGTCGCACCAATGCAGTGGTACAGTGGAGCTGGCTGGGGGATTTTTTGAGTTGTTCGAGTTTCTTTGAGGCTATTCTAGGCACTGGGCAACTTGCACGTTTTTAGCGTTGTCCAGAAGACGCAATCCAGCAGAAATTAATTTCCCAGTCTTTATTTATTTTATTTTCCATGGCAAATGCTATAATTTACAAAGAAAGAAACTGTAATAAGCATGTTGTCTTTTTTAACTTGAAGGCCGTATAATAACAAATTAGGGTAGGTTCATCTCCTTTTTCAACACACACCCCCCTTTTCCTGCCCCGGCCACTTTATATGAATTATGGGTCTTTCTTGGTTAGGCCTGGTCAAACTTTGTCTATCTATACTGATAAAAATGAAAGAGAGATATTATTATCAAATTAGCATTTATTGTGTGCTGCCAGAAAAGAAAAGAAAGCCTCAGTGTCAAGCAGCCTTAAAGAGAAATCTTGTTTTATCAACAAATTCACCATCTTCTTGTATATAAACAATCATGTGTGATTAACACTAAAGGTGCACAGGAATCCAAAGTTAAAATGTTGTCATTTTAAGATGTGTTTATATTTCTCCTTAGTTTTGGGAGATCCAGCTTTTTTGCTCAGTGTGTCGCTCTTGAGTGCTGAGGCCCCATGATGCAAACCATTCCTTTGCATCAACGGGTCTAAATGTACGCTTGGATTCTGTACCGAGCAGGGAGGACTTAAGTATGTACTTCAGTGCTTCGTCGACCTGGGAGTTAAATCATCCTGGCTTTTCTCACGCAAAGCCCTCTGTCCTACAAAGAGTAGCTCTCCTTAAAACTTTTTTTCTGTTTTGTTAACTCATACAATTTTTTTCCACTAGGAAAATTAGAAATCATCAATTTTACAAAACCATATTATAAACTTACAAGTCAGTATGAGTGGAAATATCCGATAGAATTCATGCCACTGTTAAACCATTCAGACAATTAGGAGAACATTTTAAAACCAAGTCACAGTTATTCCAATGCATTAAGTATAACTCTTTAATGTTGCAGAGTCTGTGTCTTCCATCTGTTCCATCAATTAAACCGTACGTTGATCTATGAAGTTATTAGCATCAGCCAAAGTTCCAAATAGATCTGTTTTGCCACCAAAGGAAATCCTACATTTAGCCGGAACAATAATGTAATTTCTGTTACAGACCCCCCCCAAAATAATTTTTCACATTTCTATAAGCTTTTATTACAAAATTAGATTTGAGCGCTGTGTGCTCTAGCTAAGAGAATTAGGAAAAGGTTGGGGTGGTACTCTACTCTCTGTGCTGTTGCAAGAGTGCCTGGACTTCTGTGGATAGCCACCAGAGCAGCAGTTGACAGGACTGGCGTTCCTTTATCCCGGTTATACTGGTGAGTCTCCTTGGCTGTTTCTAGCTGTCATCACCAAGTACAAGAGTGAGCTATGGAGACTGTTCGCAGCACAGGGAGTTTCAGCTCATTAAGAGAGTCTCCTCCTCCGCTGCTCGTGGAAAGAGATGATAATGGTAAAAGCACTACTGTGTTTAAACAAGTCTGAAGCTCCTTTGGAAGTGACTGCTGGTCAGTGAGGAGCAAACCAAGTTTTTAGTGTAGCCATCCAGGGAAACCTGTGGTTGTCATTCTTGTCAGTTATTAGGAGATCTTAGAGGCTGCTCGTTAGGTGGAGTCCCTGCGTTTTTGGAACGATAGTCCCACTGCACCTTTGTTCATCTGGTTATGGAAGGCTAGAAAATGTAGGAAAGACATGAATTATATTCTTGCAAATGGGCTTTGCTCACTTGATGGGCAGCCTTTCTCCATCCAGATGAAGCTTCTGCCTGGTTTCTCATTTAATGACGATTTGGGAATGCTACAGCTAATAAGACAAGTAAGAAAAATGTGGATAAGAAGATGCAACAAAATGGAAGTGTTGCCTTCTGACAAAGTTAGAGATGGCAATAGTTTGCCATTGTCCCTTTGGCTTTCTTGGACTCTTTTCAATGCTGATACATCTACTAAGTTTTGGAGACTGCAGAGAGTTATGACAATAGACGGATCTCCGGCCGTAGGTAACAGAGCGGTTATTGGTGCTGGCACAGTCTTAGAAATTTCCTTTTGACAATAGGCTTGATCTCTTTCTAATAGATTGAACTTTAACTGAGTGACTTTCACCCAGGCACCTATTTCTTCCCAGGGCCAGGAAAGTGAAGGAATTGCTCTAAGCATAGGGAAAGGCATGCTGATAATAATATGGCAACTGTCCCTTTCAGGGTTGTCAAAGAAGATGGGTGACAAGGTTATCTTTGTTGGATCAGAAAGCAGAAATACCTTGACAAGAAAGAGCATCACAGTGCTTTGAGAACTCTGCAACAGGAAGAAGCAAAAGTGGTACCAAATAGCCCGTTTTGTGGTACAGTGAATAAGTTGTCCCTTTTTCTTATTAACCGCCTTTCCAAGTTGAGGCTTCCTAAGTCTTTCAGGATGAGCTTGTCCTTAACCAAGCTTTTATCTTGGCTAAGTGTTTGTGCTTGACACACACATAAAATTTCACAAAATATCTCTTCGGGTCAATTTTTCAAGCCCCACTGTCTGCGTCTTTCCTTACAGACTCCTTTGTCAAAGTTTGAGATTTTTGTGCCAAGTTAGCTCTCGCCCCTGTTTCGATATTAGATTCCTGGAATCTCATTCTCTCCACTTACTCTTGGAGAACTCCCTTTTTCTCTTTTCTTGTTGATTCTTCTCAAACGCGATAGGTTTCCTTAAGGTTTTAGTCCCAAAGCAATCTAACTGGTCAAAGGAGGATTCAGCTGCCTATCCAATCGTCCTTTTCCTGTTGTAAAACTTGCACCAGTTACTAGGCAATTTAGAGCACCCTCAGTTTCCAGTGTCTCACAGCTTGGGGAAGTACGTCTTACTAACTGTTATTACTGCACATAATAAACTCGATGGCCCTTTCTTGGCTTTCATTCTCTAGGATGACACAGGGAGTCGATAGTTCTCATTAGTTGTGTATACCTTTGATTTACAGCTATGTGACAAATATACATTACCAAAGGTAAGCATCTTGTAAAATAACGTTCTGTATGTATGGCTAACCTCCCTTAGAAAGAGAGCACACCAAAAGCCTGTCTGTCACACTACCCATCACTTTTGTGTTTTGCATTTGCATCTAACCTGTGCTACCTCCCCTTCTCCAGTACACGGGAGACTGGCAGACAGCAACTGAGTACCGAGAACGTTAGTGGCAGGTTGAAAGTTCCATGTGGATAGCCCGTTCCTGGTATATGTTGCACAGCAGGACACCAGGATCAAAAGCTTGTTTGTGGAATACATGATTTGAGGGAAGATACTGATACCTGCATTCCTTGAGGTAAAGGAGAGAGAGTGCAGCAATACCATTGTTGGAGGTGCTCGTTTGGAAAAAAACATAAGTAGTAACGGGTTAGAATTAAGAAATCATTTTTAAAAATGTTTTTATGAAACATACACGGGTATAAAAAGTATCTTTGTATTATAGATTGAATATTTATCAACCCTGTGGTGTCTCAAGTAAATTGCAGTTCACATGATTCTTAATTGTTCAATAAAGGTGTTGTATAGATATGTACTCTTCACGAGAGCAAATGCACATCTGAACTTTTCCTTAAATTTAATATTCTTTGCTTCTAAAAAAGGAGTCTGTGAACAAATGGCCATATTTGAGAGACATCTGGATGTTGGTGAGGTATGATCTTTTCCCAGGTTTCCCTTTTCCTTGAAGAAATAACCTTCCTTTGCAGTGCTGCTCTATCTTCATACTCTCTTTCATTCCCAGCAGTTTACATGTCCATGTCATCCAAAATACTGTACTTGCCTTATGGCGCTACTTCTTTTTCTCCTTATATATATATTTTTTTTTTTTTTCTTAGGCCGGAGCAGTATTTCTGCATTTTTGCCTGCCTTGGTTCCCAGATACTGTAATTGCTACTAGTTTTCTGTAACAACAGGATCCACGGAACTGGGACGCTATTGCAGTTTGCCTTGCATAGTCAGATTTTATTTGGATGTAATGCACAGTTTGAAATATTTTGTTAAAAAAAAATAAATCTATATCCCTGAAACACTGTCCTGTGATACTTTAACACTGACCACAAGACAGGGCAAAGCAGGGAGAGAAAATATAGGTGCACATGCCATTGCAAGTTTTAGACTTCCTCCTCTCCTTTGCAATTACACGGAAAATGAAAGCGTGGAATGATATTCTGAACCTAAAAGCTTGTGTAATTTATTCCATGCACATTGTGGTGGGGTTTTTTATCTGTACTTTTAATTTCTTATGCAGAACTTTATCAGTCTCTCTTTAAGAACACCTCTAGTAGAAAAATCCAAACCTCTTCTTTATCAAGCCTTATTACTTAAGTTCTTTCTGACATTTTAATAGAGGATATAATTCAATTAATCCATTTTTAAAAAGTATAAAATATGCCTGGGATGTATAGAATGTCAAAACATCTGGTTCTGAGATTTTTGCAGTGATTTCTGCAGTGCTTTTGAAGGCTATCATCTAATGATACGAATCAGAATTCTCAAAATATTCACTGCTCAAATAGCTAGAAACCTTCTTGAAATTTTTTAAGTGCAGGATTAGAACTCAAATAGCAACTCATGGACAGGAAAGAGTAAATCGGTGAGATTCAGCTGACAAAGTGCAAACATGTACGTTGTGGCTACCGTGTCGAGACTCGAGGCTCCTTGTAGTCAGTTGTGAACATTGCCTCATCACGAAGCAGATTATCAGAAACAGGCCAGGTGAAAAGTGGACTGAAAAGTACTTTTGTCCATAAAGGGAGTGCTATAAAGTGTCTAGTATAGATGTAGGTTTGCAAAGAATGGGTGCTGCCGTGAGGGAGATGAATCCTACACCCTTAGTTAGGATTCATACTGATGGAAAAAATATGTGCCGATAATCATAGTTTATAAATTCAGATGGTGGGTAGAGAGAAAGCTAAATAATACAGTGTGTGGGTAGAGCGTGGTTCAGAACAGCGCATGATTGTGCTCTGTGGCTGAAGGAGCTGTAAAGGTGGAGGTGCCTCCACACCTAGATCTGGTGCAATTCACATCATTCTCAGTTATTTTTCCTTTTTTGGAAGCTTTCACTGAATCTGGTGGTGGTGTTTCAGGGGAATCGGTGAGATGAATTTTATACTGATTTAAACACTGAATGAGTTGGAAGGGAAACAACCTAGACAGAAGAAATTTTTTTTGCTGGAGGACATAATTTTTCAGGTTTACAGAAAAGAAAGTTTGGTGTGGTAACATTATTCCTGCAGTACACACGCAGGTTAGCGTATAAGATTAGTGTTCCTGCACAGAATTCTCACCCAGGTGTCATCCACCCTTCAAGTGAGATGAGGACAGGCCGTTTTAAAGTTGCAAAGAGAGAGAGGGGAAATCCTGCTACAAATTCCAGCTATGCCTTTGGGGAAAGCACTGATCATTATTTCTTGATGGATTTTAGGATTTTATATCACGTCATTCACTGTTTTGTGGATAAATATTTAAGTATATATCCACCGTTGGTTGTGTCTTCTGAATACCAACTCTTCTTCTGGCAACTTTCTAAGTATATCTTCATGTCTTGTTTAAGAAGGGATCTCCTCCCCTGCCCTGGGTGTTTGTGAGAGCACTTGGCTTCAGGGAGCCTCAGTAGTGCTTTTGGAGCATGAGCTACTTTGTCATACCTAGTTTATAACAGTGTGCCAAATAAAAGCTGGGGCAGAGTTCTCCAGGTTTTTCGCCTGCCTGACACTGGCGTGGGTCGGGACTGCGCGATGCGATGCTTTGCTGCTGTGCTCCAGCCTCTAAGTGATGAGGTAGTATGTTTGCTTCTGGTCAAAGGTGCAATATTATGACAAATGTAGATATGAAACTAACTTCTCACTTATTGGAACTGTAACTAGAGAGATTTGTTGTCCTGCAGTTTAAGGTAAACAAAAAAAAATATTGTTGTTGTTACTAGATTAGGAAACTAAGCTGTGCTATTTCCTGTTCTTTTTTATTATTTGTAATCTCATCAAAGGATAGTATATAATAAGCGGGGTAAAAAACAACCCTCCGCGATTTAGGTAATTTACAGACTTAGCCAGCATTGCAGTATATCAGATTGCTCTGCCTTTCTTAGAAATTAGTGAGTTTGTCAGATCAGAAAGTTTGCAGTTTGTATATCCAAGGGATGTTGCACAGAAACTATTAACCCTTAATAAAGTAGAGCGTGTGTGTAATGTTAATTTTCTTACAGCATGTTTCAGAATGAGGATAGCTGTGCTTCAGCATCTGATCTGTTTACAATTTATTGAGATGCATAATTTAAACTTTTACCATTATGTTGTTATGTGTGCTATTGTTCATTATGCTATATTCCCTTTGTGGCTGGAACCCGAGGAAAGTGGTGTAACAAGAGATGGAAATTAGATACCTGTCCTCGCCTCGGGGAGAAAAAAAATATCGTGACTCTTCCTCTTTCCTAATATCTCCTCCCGTATGGCAGAGCCCCGACCTTCTCTTCTCACTTGCAATGGTCTGACGGTCATCTTCACTCCTTTGCCAGGGCTGAGGCCTGTCCCGTGCTTCTCTTCACCTGGTCAAAAGAAGTCTTCTGAAGACATCTTGACAACTTTAGAAGTTCTGGCTATATATAGGCAGGGCATACTTGTGGCAGTCCCTCAAAATGTTTACGGGTGTTTAATCATTAAGAATGTATCGAGGAACAAATTAGAACAACTGGTATATACGGTTGTTGTTACTAAACAAAATCCACTGATTTCCTTTCCTCATGACACACAGCAATTTGAACAAATAACATCACATTCCAAAGCAATGTATTATTTTCCTACTTTTCAGCTACAATGAGGTATGAGTTTAAGCAGAAAGAATGGGGAAAGAACAGTGATATGTCCAAGAAAATCATGACATTAATAACATAGAATATGATCAAAAGAATACAAATACCATCAAATCCGTACACTAGTGATTGGATTGGTGTGTGTGAAGTGAATATTTCAAGTCTTCCTATTTGCATGTCCTGTCATTTTACGTTCAGAGATTTTGATAGTAAATAAAGCTGCAGTAAAATTTTATACGAATATAAATCTGGATACGGTAGCCTTGCAGCGATTGTGAAAAGCAAAGTTTTTAATACAATGCTTTCCAAAGGAACACTTCTAAGCAAAGAGATTTTGTGCACAAATTCTAAAATTTCATTAAGGGACAGCCATATACTTAATACACTTGGTCTAGCAGAGATCGGTAATAATCATCTTTAAATCCATAAGTGGTAAAAATGTAAAGTTTATGGCTAGTAAGTACCGGAAGAGAGTTTTCCGTCAAGTGTTAATGATAAACCTGCTGCATGTAAAAACTGCAAAAGGACAGTGCCTCTTTAACAGGGACTACTATTTGTGCTCCGTGGAGCTTTGCAGCATTAGTAAAGCAGCATGAAAGAGTTGATTTTCATTTTATGTTGTGCTTGTGAGGCATTAACATGATGTTCTAACACTTGTAAATGAATACAGCTCTTGCCTAATCTGTCATTTTAATGCCTTATAGATTTTATTTCACTCTGTGTTGTACCAGATTCTCAATAATAATAATCAACTGCTTTGTTGTTCTCTTGCAGAAATTAAATTTCTGTAGTGAGTGTACAACTAATAAAAGATGTTGCTTGAGGAAACAAAAAATAAATATGATGAATCATAAAAGTTGTATGTAGGGGGTTGCTCATATATGAAAGACAATTACTGAAGCAGTGGTAAATTCATCTGATTCTCATATTGTCAACAGCTTAATAACTCTCACAAAGGGTTTAACCATAGTAGCTTTGTCTATATCGCTGTCTGTAATCACAAATGTGAACCCCGTAGACACTGATGTATGTAAGAGCTATACGTGTTTGTGCGTGTGTGCATATATATATTATTTTAAAAGGCTATTGACACGATCGTGCTGCGTTCTTTTCTGATCCCGAGAAACTCCGCTACTATACTAACTTTGCCACTTCTCTAAGCGTAGCCATGTCATAAAGCACGGCAGCGGGATGTTCAGGAGCTGGATTAGCGGGGAAGTTCTCAGTGTGTTTGTTAAACAGTGACCCTCACGTAGATTGCAAGAATGGGTCGTTTGCAACAAGTGTCTAACAAACAGCCCTAGCTGGCTGAATACTCATGAGTTTATTTGTAGATGTTTCTAAACATGACTTCCGAGAATATTACATACAGGTTAGCCTTTGGCATCATCCCTGACAAAGCACAGCGAAAGAAAAGTAGGAGAAAAAATTTTTTTGTACAAATTCATGTTGCCTCTCTTGGTTTTTATTTGTCTCCTTACTCGTTAGGAAATATAGTTTGGTACAAAGTGATCTATTTGACTGTAAGTGGGTAGATAGATCAGATTTTGAAATAAAACAGCTGTAATATCAGGTACAATTTACTGCCTGAAATACACTGTTTTCTCCTTGAGGGATTACACACAGAGGTGAAAGGTAACCATACTATCAACTTCGTGTTTTAAATCCCTTCTTTCTTAACAGAAGTGGCTGTGAACAGAATAAGGCAACACGGAACTAGGCTTTTAACCTATATCATATGTGTATAAAAGCGTACACTTTTTGGCATTTTCTGCTTCTAGTGTAGGCTCGTCTTTTGGCTCCTACTTGACAATGTGGCTGCTAATTTTGCTTGCAAGTAGTCAGGGTATTGTAATGTCTTCGATTTGCTGAAGTCTATGCAAAAGGATACAAACAATTTTTTATAGGAATGCAGGGGAGTTGATAAGGATGTTTAAGGCTCAATTCCTAAAGCAATTTTGCATCCAACAGTTCCCATTAGGCATCAGAATGAAATAACTAAAGTTCCCAAACAGCTTGGTTTCATTTTAGCAGGAACTGCAGGATACTCAGCAATTTTAAAAACTTTGTTACTTTTTTTTTTCCCCCAAAATGAACTTGAGCTCCCCATAATAACTAGCTGCTGCTGAGGAGATGGAGTACCATTTGTTCGCTTGAAGGGTTGTCAAGCATTGGAACAGGCTGCCCAAGGAAGTGGTTGTCACCATCCCTGGAGGTATTTGAAAGACGTGTAGATGTGGTGGTTAGGGACATGATTTAGTGGTGGACTTGGCAGTGTAGGTTAACGGCTGGACTCAACGATCTTAAAGGTCTCTTCCAACCTAAACAATTCTATGATCTGGGTTATCAGCTTGGATCTCACCTGTGATACTGCAGCAAGAAAGGTCATTAAGCAGAGAATCATTCCAAGAGCGTTTGTATTGCTATTGCCAGTTTCTTATTTGGACCTGAATCCAGTGCTGTTGATGAAGGTGGAGCTGCACAGAGACAGAACTTCTTTCGGTCCTGTAATACAGAGTATGGACTTGTGTATCTAGGTGACAACACCATGTAGCCTCATCCTGTCTCTTAGCAATCCTAGCAGTAACCCTCAACATTTTATTTTCAATTTTTCCTGGTTCTTGATCAGACTGTTCTAGGAAGCACAGCTGGAAGAAAATCTGGACATTGTCTTCTCTGATGCAAAAGACATATTTGGTGATGGTTTTAAATTTGGATACAAACAGAGAAATAGTTTCCAGAAATGACATAATTCTTTAGTTCACTGCTAAATGGCATATGGTGCCATTATATTTATTTATGTTGGTTCAGACCTATTGCTGCATGTAGGTATGCCTGCCAAAAGACAGACACAGGTCAAAGCACCTAAAGGAAGAACCCAGATGAAAAAAGTAGAGTTGAGTGTGAAGTGATGGAAAACTTGTAGCCATCACAGAACACATCTACTTCATAAAATAGGATAATTCAGGCTGGGAGGGACCTCAGAGGTCTTTAATCCAATGTCCTGTCTAAGGTAAGATCAGACTAGGTTGCTCATAGCTGTGTCATGTCAGGTCTTGAGAAGCTCCAAGAGTGGAGCCTGCACAACCTCTCTGGGCAAGCTGTTCCACTGCTTGACATTGTCATGACTGAAATGTTTTAAGCACATAATGGAAGCAATGCATGCTGGAGAGTACAGGGGTTTTTTTGGACAAGTTTGGATGTAAACAACGACTCTAAAATCAGGCACTAGTTCTTACGAGAGGCAACAAGGTCTGGTTGAGCAGACAGAGCATGGGCCTGGGAGCCAGGAAGCCCCTGTGTTTTCATTTGAGTTTTGCCTATAACTTGCTGAGTGCCTTCCAGCAAGTCACTTTTACCCCTCTGTCTCAATTTCTCCATTTATAAAATGGGGATAATAATACTTACCTACCCTACAGGGTGTTGTGAGGATTAATTAGTTGTTGGTACAGCACTTAAAAGATGTAAATAGCCATATAAATGCTGGATATTATCATTATAATGAGAAGCACACAGCACTGTAAGAAAAGAAATGGTCTCAAAATAGGTTGCATGTGCCATTATGACCCCCCACAAGAATAGCTTCTGGGGTTTATTTGAAACATCAGCAAGCATCAGACTTCCAAATCCATAGTTTGATGCTCCGTTACAGCAGTTAACATTTTTTTCCTCTTCCCAGTTATTTTTTTATAGTCAGTGCAAGTTAGAAAAACAAGCCCAGGTAAACATATGTAGTCGTCCTGCTTGAATAAGCACTTACTTTTATGATGTTTATGTTAAATATATAAGGATCATTAGGAGGACAAGGTGACACAGTTATTTTGATAGCCTCGAGGCATTTCACCACTGACACCTGGTTTTGAATTCCAATTGGAAATGACCCAAATTATCGTAAAGTATGAAGTTTGTGTACCTAAAACTCGAACTCCAGAAAGCATTCAAAAATAGAGATGTCAATGCTAGTAATCTTCACTTTGACTTTCACTTTGTATTGTGTAATTTGGAAATTAATCAGGAAAAAAAGCCCAAACAACAGAAGGGCTCATCGGGGTTACGCTGACATACCAGCGTCACTGGTGCCAACAGCCAGAGCTCTAGTAAGTGATCTCAGCAAGTCTAGTAGTGAAGCTCTGTTGCTAGGAATGTTAAAATGCCCACCCAAGAGTAAAAATTCTGTCTGTGTAACTCATTGTACAAAGTAGGACTCTTACCATTGTCAACGAAGTCACTGGGTCAGATCTGATTTTTTTTTTCCCCCTGTATGAAATGGAAAAAAAAATGCTGTTCGTAGATTTCTGTTTAATAGTGTTTGCCAGACAAAGTAGAATTTTCACAGCACAAGTTCTATAGCTCAAGAGTCCTATTCACTCAGCATTTATTTTACAGGTCTTTTATCCACCCTTTCTGGCTTAAAAAAAAGGAGAAAAAACAGGGAATTTACCCACTTAAAGTAAGCTTTGAATCCAGACTGTCTTCTGGTTTTGTTTGTAGTGTTAATGAAATCCCAAGAAGACATTCGTAATGATTTTCAGACACAGAACTCATAAAATGAATATTAACAGCTGAAAAAAGAGAAGTATTTCCCACTTCAGCAGAAAATACATACTTCCCTTTCAATAAGTATGGGTCCTGTCAGGTAATATTTTATAGGGAAGTGTGATCTAGGGGTATGAACATAGGTTTGAGAACTAAAACTATATATGTTCTAATTCTGCATATAATGCTGAATTTGTCTGTGGCTCTGGGCAAATCACTCGCCTCTCCATCTGAATTCTCTATGCATAGCGTGGAGATCTTTTTGTGTACAGCAACAGTTGCTATAAGGTGTTGAGTTAGTTATGTCTGTACAGACTCTGGAGGAGGAGAACTTGGATTCCTGGCGAGCAATGGATAAAGTTTTGTTTCAGAATGCTTAGTAAGACTTCGGGTACCGCTTGTGTAGGTGTCCAATGCCTGAACCCCCTATATTCCCAGTGTGGACTAAGGACTGTCATTAAAATCAACTAGTTTTATCCAAGCTAGGATAAAGTCAAGACTTAAAATATTTTGATTTCTTGTTCAACTATTTAGATAAATAGATTTTAATTTGTGTATTCTCTTTGACAAGTATCACCACATTTTACGGAGTCACAAACCAAACCAGATGGTGTGCAACGTTCAGTTCACTTTGTCAGGAAACATTGATGCCACTTACAAACCAGGCTATCTACAGGCACCAGCTTAGTTTGCCATGAAACACAGTGCTGGTAGGTGGGTATTTAAAGGGTTTAGCGAGAGAAAGAAATACAGAGAAGATACAGAGAGGTTTTCCTCAGGTCGCCCAAAGTTGGTCTGGAAGCAGGTGTTGTCATCCTCTAGTTGTGTTTCATGCAAAGTGTTTCAGGAAAAGGAAAAGGTCCCATGCCAAACGCATAACTTCTGATATCTCTTCGATAGGATGTAAGAGCACGTTGTTGCTATTGCTGTGGGAGCTGCAGTCTCCTTCACATCTCTGATAAATCTCTGCCTGAGAAAGCGTGTTTCATTTTAGTGTTATTTGTGTATTTTGCTCTTATGTATGCTTGCTAGCCACATAAATGTCTAATGGTTTTAATTTAGCTAAGTTGTTAGCAGGGATATCTTGTGGCAGGAAGTCCTGTAGTCTATTTGTTCACTGTAAAAAAAATTTTAAAAAGTTATATGTTTTGAATTTGCTACTGTCTGATTTAATTAACTACATAATTAAGTTCTTGAACAAAACAGGCTGAAAAGTTTCTTTCTCTGCGTGCTTTTGAGGTGGCTTTGCCATGACTTACCAACACACGAGAACGAATACCCAAACAGTGCTTAGCTTCACTGTAGGATTCAGTAGAACCAGGTAGCACAGAGGATCGTGTTATCCCTCTGCTACAATTTCTGCCTGCAAACAATTTTGGATTCCTATGAAAGAGAAAGTTTAGTTTTGCAGTATTCTGAGTTACGTTCCCCTTATATTTAGAAAGAAGAACTTTGCAAACGTGATTCTGGCTGGTTATTATTATCTATATATGTTGATAATTATAGAATAATGATGTGTATGGGGAGTTCTGATGAAGGGTATGGAGGAAGATGATTGAAGGCAGTTACAGATGGAAGTCACAGATTCCTCTTGTATGGTGACAGTTTCCAAGCACTGTATGGCAGATTTTTCTCTGGCCTAATATGTAGTTTATCATATTTCTCTCACTTTTTATGACTGATTTATCTTTGCTTTGAGTTCTTTTTCTGCGAATGCTTACAGCACCCAGCAATGAATAAATGCAAATGATTATTTATGGTTTGACGAAAATGACTCAGTATTTTCTTAATTCATTATAGCGGTGAGAGTATTTCTGCAGTGTACAAATATTTTTTCAAAACAGTTTGTATGATGTATAAACCATTCTACTGGCCACTGAGTCGCATTTAAAAGAGCATGGGTATCGTTTTCAGTGGGACATATGGAACCCATGCGTTTCAGGGTGCATATTACAACCAGGTGAATTTGGGGTCTTGCATGGTTTTCTGCTGGTTGGTTTGCTTATTTGTTTGTTTTTGGGGGACAAAATTTAAAAAAAAAAACAAACTTGTGGGAGGCATGCAGACCTACTGGCATATAGATTGAAACTAGAAAGAAAAATGCTTCTTCAGACCCTTGTGAAGCAATATTGCTTAATTAACCCTACTTAAGCCCTACCTTGTGAAAAGGTTAATGGGATTTTTAATGACCCTGGGTGGTCAAGGCCTCAATTTTACATTTCTTCTGAAAGCAAATGGAAAATAGAACAAGAAAGCTGTTCAAACTTCTGTGAATCTGGAAAAAATTGGTTTACAGCAACAGTTCAGGTCATTTCCTATTTTATTTGAAACGGTTTACCCATTCCTTACCTTGGATCCACTGACATCACCGTGGATGTTTGATGCAGCACTGAGTTGCCCCTAGAGGATCTGGGTGTAGACTGCCGTTTCGCTCCCTTGCTGGCAGGGTGGAGAAGGGCCCGTTGCTCTGCAGCAACCTCGCGCGCAAAGCGGAACACAAAGAGCCATGATGGAGATGCTGGTTGGGCGGCACACGATACCCTCACCCCAGCCCCTTCCCCAGCAAGCTCTCTGTGTCGCACAGACCATAACGTGTGCGTCTCTCTGCCCCTAGAGAGAAACGCTTTATCACTGCTTTTACTCTTTCTGACTCCAGGGGTACAAACTGCCTTTTCTCTGAAAAATAGCCAATCTGGTCCATATCCAATTAAACTCTGACCAAGGTGTTCTCCGTTGGTTTTCATCTCTGATGTCTGCTGCTTCTGTTTAAGACCCAAGGAGTAGTTTGTACATCCAGTTTCTCTACTTTCCCCAACAATACTCTTTGCTCTTAGGAAAGTCTCGTGCCTAGCAGCTTGTGTCGCTCAGTCCCTCGTTCGCTCGGTCCCGTTTCACATCAGCCTGATCACACTGTAGTCGTGTTGCTCTGACGTTTTGTGTGGACTTTGCTGTTTTGGGTAGCTCTGACATTGTTCTGTCATACTCAATTCTTCAGTATAGTCCTGGTCAAAAAGTTATAAAGTTGTTGTTATTCTTACAAATAAGTGCCTTGCTGTTAAGGTATAATATAGGTGTATCTATTTTTTAAACTTTACTACTAATAATTATAATTGTATTTCCATTTTCATTGTGTTGTCTGTACACAGGTTTCACAATGGTTTTCAGACCTTATTAATGAATGAAATTGGAATAATGGCTTTGGTGTAGCAGACAAATAGCTTTAATAAATTTAGCCTTTATTTTTTTAAGCAAGATTTCTCTAATTGTTCTAATCTGAGCTGCACTGGAAACGTATATGGAGACAAAGATGCTCAAGAAAAGAGAAATTAAATAGAATCTTTAACCTTAAATAGATAATCCTACCGATACTTGATCATTGCTTTTTCCATGATAGAAACCCCAAGTTCTTCCTATATGTTTGCAAGAATGCCCATAATTAATTTATATGTTGCTACTGGTTTTCAGTAAGTCATGTCATTTAACTTTCATGCATTTACTTGAAAGGCACTTGAGTTACAGGTTGATTGTGGGTACATATTTCTGGGCATTTTGACTACGAAATTATACAGCTATGTGGAATATACCATGAATGAGGAGAGCTATAGTAGTATCATGGCTGTTATTCTTTGTGAGCTGGCCTCCAGAGGGTGATACAGATGTTCTGCCTGGTAGAAAACATACACACCCATACACACATACTAATCAGTGCATTGTAAGAGTTAATTAATGAGAGGGATATTGCTTGTGAACAGTCAATACAGCAAAGCATTCATCCACAGGGTCACAAATGTGCATTCTTTGAATTTATCTAACGCAGTATATAGCAGATCACTTAGGGTGCTGCAGATGAAGCTATTAATTGCATTAAAAAACTGCCCATAATTAGGTTTGGAATGTAACTGTAATCTCTGGGATCAATGGTTCCTGACACTTGTCAAGTGGCAGGAGCGTATAACCTTTTCTTTTATAACCCTGATGAACACTTGGTGTGTCACATCCTTATTACATAGAAGAGTGGACTTTAAAGGTTGGAGAGTGAAAACAAGGTGCTGTAAAATTCAAACTCGCTGAAATGGCGTAGCATTTTGTTCCTGTGGGCCAATTCCAGCGGTGGTGTAATTGTTAGGAATTCCTTTGAAACCAAAGAAGTTACTTGAGAGCTGAATTTTGCATTATACTTCTATGCTTGGCACTGGCAAGGGAGCAAAAGAATTAAGTTTCTTTTCAAAAGTACATGGCATGAATTTTGACTCCTGCTTCTTTGTGGATTGTGAGCATCTCTCTGAAAGGGTGCATTCCCTGTAGCTAGCCATCATATATAAATGGAGGAGATTGTACAATTACTTTATATAATTCACACTCATGCAAATTAAAAATGGCCACAGTCCATTGTTCTGAAACCACTCATTACATCCTCAGGTTTTGAAAATGAAGCTCTATTCAGAAAATTCTTTCTTTCTGCATGAAAATAGCTGGCAGAGAATCTCTCTCTACTACCTGAGGTATGAGATGGATATATATATATATATATAGATCTGTCTGTGTATGCAGATCCACGTGCACCTGTACATGCTGTGTGTGTGTATCTTCCCCCGCTCAAGAGTAGCTGTTTAGACACACAAACACCGTGTGTGCAGAACGCAGCAGTATATGCATGCTGCTTACTGAATGCAGATAAGTACATACGGAATTTCTGTAAAGTATGTGTATGCTGTATCTATACAGAAAGACACTGTAACCTAAGACTTTATTAAATCAAAAGGAGCATTTAAAAATTGCTTAACTTGGATCATGTGTCACTTCAACCTAATTTGTGGGAAGCTGTTAAATAAGTCTTCCTGTCTCCCCAAAAACACCCCAAGGATCAGTTCTCTAATGTACTGTTCTGCCATCAAATCTGTGTAAACAAGTATAAATGTTTAAAAAGTAAAGAATACTAATCAAGAGATGGAAGACATGTGCTGCTTAATAAATCTTGCCTTCAATTTATTTGTCTAGTATTACAAAGGCAGAGGAGATATCAATTAATATAGGCAAAGAGGACCCATAATTTATAATTAACTGGCAAGTGGTTTGTAACAAACAGCAGCACTGAATCTAATAGCCAGTAGAAAAATAACTAGTGTTGATTTGTCCCTCGGCAAATTAATAGAGTGCTTATCAATGACAGGGTTACATAAAACTGCTAAATAAATAATCATCAGTGAGTTAGAGTGAAGCAGATCTTTAACAAGCTTAATCTGAACCTCTTGACATCTGTGGACTATGAAGAGATTAAATGCTAAGAAAGAGAAGATACACTATGCACGTTGTAAGCATGCTCAGTAGCTGGGCAAGATCACGTTCTTAGGGAATGAGAAATAAGGAAGCATTTTTATTACAAAATTACATTGAAAAATGATTTTCATTATAATTAGACTGAAAATTATAAAAGGTATATCAAAGAGATGCTGAATTGGAATTAACCAGATAAGAATGGCACTACATCTCTAAGCAGTGAGAACATATCAGTGCAGTCAATTTTGAGATATTTTTGGCTCAAGGTTTTTGCTTGGTTTTATTACTCACCTTTGTCCACTTCTGGTTTCTGTGTCACTTTTGCTGATATCCCCTGGTAGCTCACTAAAATCATTGCAGCAGCTAAGCAGTGCACCTGATTTTCAGAATGTATCTTATTTATGAGCCTGGAGATATATATATATTGGATATAATTTCTAGACATGTTTTACTTTTATAAAGGCTTTTTGTGCAGTAAGTCCATGTATTAAGGTCTCTCCAGTCCTTGCTTAATGATAATATGAGTTAGTTTTGTCCTGGAAAGCTTACAGTTCTCAGAAGCCCTAGCTAGAGCCATGCTGAGGAATCTTAAAAGGCTTTGTCTCCAAGAGAAGACGTACAGAAACTTTCTTCCCGAGCAAGGGGAGAGCAGAGATGGTTTTCCATTGTGCTTGATGCACAGGGATTGGAGTTATAATGCAGATCCCAGAGGGTCACCAGGAGCTCCTTGCAAGACTGCCGGTAATCAGGTTATGGCTCTGTCTCCTTTGCGCAGATTTTTTGGTGTTAAAGAGGAAAGGGCTGTCCTCTCTAAAACAGCTATGAATTAGACTACAGTGTGAATTCCCAGGGAATGAATTACTTTAATTTTTCCTTGAGTCCTCTGTCCTTTTTCTGGATTTGAAAAGAAAGACATTTTATGCAAGTGAGACTGCCATCTTTTTGGGACAGGGAGGGAATCTGCAAGCAAAAGCCGAGCTGAGAAATTTTGTTAGAGAGCTTTGTTGGAACTTGGAGGATTTTGATCTGGAGCAGAATCTGACCTGCGGCACAGAGCTGCAAGTCCTCCTCCTTTTTTGTGTGTGAGAGCAAAGCCGCTCTGACGTAGGCGGGCAATGTCTGGCGAAGAGCATCCTTCTGGGAGCTCGTACCTTCCCATCCATCCCTCTTAATCCTCCTCGTCCTGAAGGAGGAAAAGGGCTCCTAGTGTATTACTACTCATTCAAGGAATTTTTTCTTCTAAGCTTTTCAAACATGACAATGAGGCAGTCCAGGTACCAGAGATGAGTAGCTTGATGGGTCTGAATTTCCTTAGGTGGTGTTATGAATAGAAAGAAATTGTCTGTAGAGGAGATCTTCCTGGTGAGGAGACTAAGTTAATCTTTTTCTGTCTCCATGGTTGAGTGGTTTGGGGGTTTTTTGGGGGGTGGGGTGGTGGTGGGCATCTACTTGTTTGGATTATACTGTAGATTTTCTCAAACCTCTCTGTTACTGGCAGCAAAGAACATTACTAGCAAGGGAAAGGTTATCTTTATATCCAGCCTCTCTTTTGCCCCTTTTCTAGACTCTTCTCCCTATAAAGGTTGGGAAAGAGGGAATTTTTAGGACCCACATGGCCCAAAGGGATATTTTTCCTAGTGGATGGATGTGGAAACTGCAATCATGAGAGAGAAACTTCATACTAATAACCCTTCACTAATTAATTTCTATGCATACTGCTTTCCTGATTTTTATTCCAAGACTGAGTCACCACTTAAACAGAACAGAGCGGAACCTCAATTTTAACTTCCCCCCCCCTTAAATTAAACCTCTCTATGGTGGAGACCAATGCTGTTACTGCCGTGCTGCAATGATGGTTCAGTATTGCTCAAAAATAATAACGCTATCTATTTAGAAGCAAGGAACTTCCTGTTGCTTTGGATTTAGAAACATCTTAACCTAAGTGCAGGACAGGTCCGCCCCTACTTAGCTCTCTGCAAGCTGAGTGCTATCTCTAAGATCACGTTGTGCATACCGCGTGTCTGTGTATCACTGTGATTTGGTACCCTTTTCTCTTTTTTACAGATTGTTTCTAAATTTAGTAAAATCCTCCTCGCCTGGCTCAAACTGCAAAGAGTTGCCTGATTGCACACAACTATATAAATCATACTGGGTTAAATAAGGAACTAACAAGTTCAGAAAAATGTGAATTTCTATTGTGTGATATTATGGCATTGTATTATTATAGAGCACAACGTGCCTTGTCTGTTTATGGATTTCCATTCATTCTACATCAGGTGGGCCTAGAGATTGATAAATGTTTGCTTCCTCTGTAGCCGTAGTTTCACGTCACATCTGCGATGTCCAGATGGCTTCCTGCACAGGAGGGGGCTGTTCTTGCTATCCACCTCTACTGTCTGCTCTATAGAGACTGTTTCGGTCCACAGAACAGTCTTCTGTCCCGGAGGGCACCTTTCACAGGCGCATAGCATGAACCAAAGTACAAGCTTTTGCAAGGTTGGGAAGAGCGTTGAGAGTATGAGACATTGCTCTTGTGCAGCGTGTCAAGTTGAACCGAGACAGTTAATGCACTGGAAAGGAGAGGTTTTCCATGTGTGTTGAGGTAACAGGTAGATGGTGATATGGAGCAGATTGTGTAGCAAAGAGAATGTTAACTATATGAAAAGCACTCCTTTGAGTGGGTGAGTGCCTGTGGAGAAGTGATTGAGGAGATGAGGTAGGTGGTGTACTGTGTTTCTCACGGCACACGTGCAACGACTGTCCCAAAATTCAAGGGTTGTTTTTTAGATTATTTTCTTTGGGGGGTGTGGTCTTTTCCTCCTTGGTGTTTTTTTTGTTGTTGTTGTTGTGTTGTTTGGGTTTTTTATTTTTAATAAATGTGGAAGCTCACACATTGCTGTCAACACCCCGTGGTAGGCTCACCATGTCTAAGGTGCTATCAGGGAGGTTATAGGGCATTCATCAAAATCAAGCTGATGCAAGCATGATTACTCCCAAGAATGAGACCTCTTATACTGAAAAATGCTGAAGGCTGAAAAGGGGCTAATTTATTTAAATTATCTGTATACATGTCAAGCCCCATAGTTTCCAGAGGAAGCTGACAATTGTGAGTTAAAGAATGCTTTTCTTAAATTTAACAACAAAAACCTAACAGAGAAAGTTATATCAGAAAACCTGAGGAACTGAGACGATAATCATCTGTAGTGATGCAGATGTACAAAAATACAGTTTTCTGCTATTAAGCTTTTAAATGTCAGTAAATGGCAGTTTAGTAGATCATTTGCTAATAATGATTAAATTTCTCATTAAAATGTTTCCTTCATTATTCTTCAGGTAGAAATGTGTAATTCAACGATTGTTACATCAATTATACTTAAAAAGCTCATTAAAATACTGAAATATTATCTCTCGTAGCCAGAGTACTTTAAGAGTACCGTACTAATTACAAACGGAATAAACTCTTGTAATATCACCATTTGAATTGATGCCTTATAAATTCTTAATGCAAAGCTAACATATAAAGTGTAAATCAAATATATAGATCCAATAAAACAAAACCTTTTTAATCTTGTTTTACCTTCAAAAGGATTCTGATTATTGTAATTAAATAATGCATGATATAATAAAGATCTAGAATGTGTGATTATTTCATTGGCAATTGAATATTGGTGCTTTTTATTTATGCAAGCAATTTATCACAGACAATATGCATCAAGCATTAAAATATTGATACAATTACACCTATCCTGCTGAACCAATAAAAAAACCTGTGACATGACTCTCTGCTGATGATACAAGGATGGTTTGAAATCCTTGTTAAATTTTAATATTCTGATGTGCTGGGTTATGCTAATTCTGGTGTGGAATAATATCTCCTGTATCTACTCTTTTGCCTTTTATTTCTCAGAGATTACAAATCCAGCTTCACTTAGCATGGCTAACAAGTACTGCTTTGCTTGCTGCTCCATTGGTCACTCCTAGGAAGAAACATTAAAAGGCAGCTTTGAATTTCACTTTTTAGAGTTATTATTTTGCTGTGAATACAACTGTTTAATTTTGCTGCTGCTGTATCCTGTTAGTCTTTCAAAGATTTTTGCAAAGGCTTCTAGCACAAGTCAGGAATAACTTGCCTGTAGTCAGTGGATCTAGTAAGACTGGATTCAAAGCAAACGCATTTCCATTATTGTCCCACTTTCTTATGGCTAGCATCGTGGTGTCAAGGTAAAATGTAAAAGGAAGGATCAGCTTCTTTCGGTCGGAACAGCAACTCTACCAGGTCAGGTGGAAATTTTGCTCAATTTCACAATTTACATATCTTTAATCTTCTAAACCCGGTTTCGTTCTAAAGGAACTAAAAAGCTATATTTAATAGGCTAGTAATTATTTTGCCACTCTTTTGCAGGTAAGCTGAGGTGCAGAGGACTACTTAAGGCTGTCTACTGAGCTAGTCTCTTGTCAGTCAGTTGAAAGGAAATAAATACTTAACAGCCCACAAACAGAGCCCCGGGTGCCCACCTTTATTTGCTATTTCAGCCAAGTCAACTGTCATGTAAGGAGTCATATTTCCTTGAGCAGAATAACACTGCAAAAGTTTGCACAAGATTAATCTATCCCACCATTCGTATACTCTGATTAATTTTTTGTGGGAACATCTCGAGTATGTGACACCTTTTTATAGCACAAAGAAAACAAAATGGCCTAAAACAAATACTTGCAGCTGTGCTGGCTTTCAGAAACGGCTTTTTGATATCACTGGTCTTTCAAGTGAGGAAAGAAATCGCAAGTTTCTGAATAAACAGCAGTAGAAAGATCGAAAAGCACCAGCAAAACATAAGGCTTGCGTAGCTATGGGTGAAAGTAAGCTGGGGGTCATCCTTGAAAACATTCAGGATTTTCAGAGATCTAATAGTGACTCTTTCACTTCATAAAATTATAAAAATCATAATTTATGTGTCTAATTCACCAAATTGATGAGCACAACCTATGAAGCGTCGAACACTCGATTCCCTTTATGAAGGAAGAGAGCATTTAGTATCTTGCAAGATGAGAAGTTCTGTTTTTCCATAACTCACCATGAACTTAATCATGGTTTTTTACTATCTCATGAGAGAATTTTTCTTTTCTTTTTGCTAGATGTACTAGTTTTTCTCAGCAGATACTGCCTGATCATCACAAATGTCTCTGTTATGTCATATTTATGAGCTCCTGTTTAGCTTAAATTAAAATCAAGCTCTCGCAAGAACTAGTCCAATGACCAAAGGCTGGTATTTCAAGGCATCTCCTTAGTTCAGATAAATGCAAACAAAATGGGTAAAGGGGAAACTTTTAATACCTGTGCTTTTTTAATCCAAAGTGGAAAGCTTACATGGAATAAATAATGGGAAAAAGAGAGTCAGTTAATTAGTCTGCTTGCTAATTGATTTTAAAAACTGTAGTTTGTAGGCATATGCTAGTGTTTGCTGTTAATTCCTATTTCCCTGGCTCCCAGCTCCCAGCCAGGAACTACGAAGGGACCACCTAATCGCAGTGCTGTCACGTGTCTGACAGAGTCTGAGGACCCAGTGCATCTACCCAGTTGCAATTTGCCAGCACTTTAAAGCCATTACTACGTGGGCATATTGTGCTTGCATATGTACGTATGTAGGAGAAAAAAAAGTCACAAGGAAAAAGCATGCCAATATTTATGTGTCAGTAGATAAGAATATTTTCATTCTTACGTTCATATACATGGCTTGTTTGAAATTCTTTTGCTCTGTGGTCTGGGTTGTCTCTTTACTGTAGTTAATTGGGTGATGGTTGAGGGAAAGGGCTTGGTAACATGTAGCTTTGAATCATTTGTTTTAAAGAAATAAAAATTCTTGGGGCTTATTAGCACTGAAAAACATATTAATGGTTTACCTGTTAAAGTAGCAGGCTGTACCCAAAAATGTGCACCTTTACAATATAGATACTTCTTCCCTATAAAAGTAGCTGATTTAGTCAGAAAGGTGACAGTTAAGAGTCGTTGCAGGAGAGATTTTTGCATCTTTGCAGAGTGTCTTTTTTTTTTTATACTTTACCATAGTGGCTGTCCATCACAGTTGTTATGTATGCAGGCTGAGTGAGCCCGCGGGGGATCCTAGTTATTTACACTCTTTTTCAAGCTTCGAAGCTGTTATAATCATTCGCTGTCAACTTTGTGCTGACACCGAATTTTACTTTGTGTTTTTTATGCTCGGTTTGGGTCTAAAATACTGGCATCCATACCCTACACTGTAATTCTATGGGTGACTGAGTTGACCAGCAATATACAGTATTACTAACAGAGCTTTAGAAACCTGCTGCATATGGAGATTTCAGGATTTGTTGATTGTGGACAGTAAACAAAGTCCCCGGGCTTTGTGCTTTTATCCTAGTGGTGGCCCTCAGGAATAAACTGTGTACCGCGTTTCATCTCATTGCATTTTCATCTTTAAAAAAATGTAAATATTATTTTCGTTTCCTACAAAGCTGCAAAGTTAGAGCAGGAAAACTTTTTCATTGCATTTTTTATTTTCATACTTGCTTGTTTTCTCTAGGCCTGTGTTTTAAGAGATGCATATTTTCCTATGATCATCATATGTTTAGCGTGAAGCTGCAGATAGTAGTGGAGCTGGTAATGGGCTAATACTTCAGATCCAAATTGAAATAATGTGTGGTGTGAAATGTTGGGAATAAATTACCATGAAAGAGCATGCATTGACAAATATATAGGGGTTTTACACCCTTTTAGGTTTAGAAGGGCAAATTTGCATTCCTGTGCTTAAATGTCTTTGGTCTGCAATGCAGTGAATAAACAAACTTCTTTTGCGAGTGCACTAACCCTTTCCTTTATAAACAGGCCCCTTAAACTTAAATGACAGCACACTGACTGATTTCTACCTGTTTAAAGTGTGAGATATTGATGTCCAAGTTACCAGCTCCCGTATGAAATTTCAGGTGCTCTGGAGCCCAACGGGAGTGATCACACAAAATGATACGACCCTGTTCTTAACTGGACTTGAAATAAAACTGGTCAAGGAGCTTGTGTGCCTGGTCAATGTAATAAAGTAGACAAATAATTACTGAGCAAATCAAACACACTTACACCTCAGATGATTTTGAAATATTATCTATAATCGGGCACTTCTGTGCTAGGAGGAAAGGTTAATAAAGTAATTTAAAAAAGATTGTGTGGAGTATTACAGAAACAGAAGAGGACTGGTGATCGTAATTGTTAATCTCCTGAAACACCAGTCCTCTACTGCACAAGGCATATATTTTAGTACAACTCCTTATTGTTCATTCTACTTATTACTATATTGTACTGCTTAATTACCTTTTGTAAGAAATCTTATTTTAGCTTTCTTTTTTTCTTCATTAACAAATAATGCTGATGGAAATATTTAAAAAAAAAAAAAAGCATCTTATTTAAAGTCCTACCTGCTAAGGATTGAGATGAAAACATTTACAGTAGATAGACAGATATGTATTTGGAGACTGAATGACTACAGAAATGCTGTTGTGAAATACCACAATAAAGTGGGTAAATACGTCTTCCACTACTCCCTTTTTAGCCCTGTTTTGTGTGAATGGAGCCTAGCATAGAACACAAGAAAGACTGAGGTTTTGCTTTTTGGTAGCTGTTATTACTTCCTCTGAACTACATTTCTAGCTCATGGTATTCCAGACAACTAAGATAAGATTTTTTTTTTTTTTTTTTTTCCCCCAAGGCAAAGAAACAAAGGTATCAGCTTAAATAAAAGAAAACTCTGTGTGCAGAAACACCTCATCTTAGTTTTAAGCTGTCTGTTGTCCACCTCCTTCCTTTATTCCAAAACCGTTATGTTGCTTACATAGAGCGCTACTGAATGCGGTTGAAATTTATGAATTTATGCAGCCACCATGAAGCCCTTGTACTTGGGCTCGCAGTGGCGGGTAGGTTACAGATCAGTTTGGAAGTTAAAACCTTCTTACCCTCATCCAGTGTCAATGAACGGGGCTGCTGTGCCATTTACTGAAAAAGATGTCACAGATCATGAGGGTAGCAATTGTGTAAGTCTCTCTTTTGGAAAGATGGCGAGTTTTGAAATGGACATTTGCAACTTTTGCAGGAAAATGTTGTCCTTCACGCAGCATAACAACTATGCTGCTCAGAAAAAATTGCCACTTACCAATTCTGGTAATTCATGGTGGGGGGGGCGAGGAGGGGGAAAGCTGTGCGTGTGCCTGAAAGAATGAGTTTTCCATGAGTTTGGTAGTAGAACTGGTTCACCTCACCCTTCTTTAGGTGTAGTTAGATTCTCCCAGATATTGAAATACTTTGAGCAAGATAAAACAAAAAGCCTTTCAATGGGCCAGATACATTGCTAGCTACCTCACCAGTATCTCTGAATCCACTGGTTGTCTTTAACCCAGAATGCCACAGTTACCTTGTAAGTGGAGTAGGAGGAGCGTAGCAGTTTGAAATGTGGAGTCTGCCCCAATTTCTACTGTCTCTCTTGTGTCATTTGCCTCCTCTTGGATGGCTGTTTCCAGGAATACAGTAACAGCTGCTTGCAGCTCCTGCAGAATACTTCCCCTGATTTATGGTAGCATGGCTGCTGGTTAGGGTAGCGGGAGACCCAAGAAGATGGATATTACAGTAAATATTTATAACAGTGATTTTATTGTGCATATATTACTACGGTCTGAATTGAAAAAAGTCTACTCCAAGCAGACATGACTTTGTGAGAGAAACACAGGCCTGTTCTCCATCTCCAGGGGATATAATCTCAAGGAAGTCTTAACAAATTATTTTCTCTAATATAAAATTTTGGCTAGTAGCGACTAATGTTGCTTGCATCCTTTTAAAAAATTCACCTGAGTGATTTGGTTCTGGTTGAAGCTGATTCTTTTTTCTCATTTGTTAAGACAAACATCCAAGTATGTTGTTCAGCTTTGTCATCTGCATGATTCTACATTAGATTGGAGTTTTCCTGTATGCTTTTGTAGATATAAGATGTACAGGTGGGGGAGGAAACTGGATAACATCTATATGGGCTTTACATAATTAAGGCCAGAGCACAGAACAATGTGACTTTTTTCTGCAAATGAGGATCCAGAGTTTCACACTATGAATATCTGAGATACAATACACTGAACAGGTTAGAAAAGTAATATAGTCATAGTAATTACTTTCATCTGGCAAGATATTTCAGTCAGCAATGACTAGCAATAAAGTAAAATGATCACCTTTACTATATCTATTACAAAAACAATTCTATAAAATAAGAAAAGCTTAAAATATCCACTGGAATATAAAGCATCACTTCTGGAGTCATACCTTGCTTTCCTGTTTTCATGGGCTGTGGTACTCTGAAAACAATTGACTTGAAATGCAAGGCTTGGTTCCAGACAAAGGGGGAAAATGACTTCAATTAAGGATGTACAAATAAAGAGAATACTATCCATCACATTGCTGTAAAAATAAAATCTAGTTTTTTGGCTCTTAGGTTTTATACAAATCACTTATATCCTCCTTAAAAGAGATTTTTTTTTTTTTAAATATAAATATAGTGAATGCGAAACACCATTAATCCAGCAGTAATATCATCTGATAGTAGTTAATCCCTTCTTAGGGATGGCTTTGCTTGGTCCTTTGGAATATAGAAATGTGCCTTTACTGTTAGGCATTTTGTTTAAGCATCAATCAGTTCTTAATGCTTAATTGTCTCCTTCCCCCACCCCCCCGTATAAAAGACTACCAAGTAAAATGAATACTATCTTCAAAGGTATTTCCTTGGGAGTCTTATTACATTCTTTAGCCAGTTATTTTGTATTCTAAGGTTATGGATCAAGGGCAGTCCCATGCCTGTGGTTTGGACTTGGCTATCTGCTGTGACAGGATGATGCAGACGTACCAGAAGATCCTAATCTGTCAGAGGAAGTCTATTAAGTTCAAGCCCCTAAGCTGTCTCAGCCAAATCAGTGATACCAAACTTACATTTGTTTTTGTGATGACCATTCATTTTGGTCAAATGAAGAAATTGCTTGTGTGGGTTTTGTGGCTTCAGGGGTGAAATCTATGAATGTCACGTATCTTTTAGCCTCTCTGCTCTCTCTGAAACATTACTGAGAATGCTCTTGTATGGAAAAAAAAACCCAAAAACCACCAACCATTTTTATTGCAGCTGTTTATAAGTCACCTTGATCATAAAAAGTTGGGGAAAAGAAGCATTAGCTTCTATAAAAATAATTCTTTTTGTGAATAATAGATAAGGTTGGAAAAAGCTAGACTGTCTGCAGACAACTCTGTAGCAGGAAGAAAAAGCAATCTTGAAATACATCTGGAAAGATTCATTGTGTTTTGGAATGGCAGTAAGCAATGTTACAGACTGTGGACCTTGGACTTCTGGAAGCTTTGGGCTTGGCTGATTTTGAGGTCCACTCAGTGCAGGAGATCAAACAGAAAAAAAGTATTTAAGATATTTTACTGGTCTAACAGATTTAAGTAGAGATCTTCAGTTTCTGTTTAAATATCCACTGTTATATATCAAGAAATGCATCAGATGATGAATGTAGAACTTTTTGTGCTGTTTTAGACATACCAAAAAAAAAAAAAAATAGGGCAGATGGTGGCCATTTTTGGTGAGATAAGAACGAATTGTTTATTTTCTAGCCTTTTTCAGCTCCAAGACATTTTTTGTCTCAATTATGTTTGATGTTATGATTTTTCCATCTCTCTTTTGGCAAATTCTGTCCCTATTGAAGTCAAATTCTGGCCATATACTTCAGCAGGATCAAGTTCATATCCTATATGTAGTCCCCTTTGGCTGCAGCTCGTCTAGCAAACTTTCACCAAGGAAGGTCTGAACTTATGAATCCAGAGTGAAGCTAAGTAAAGTCTTGGATCCAAAGTGTTTTATTTGGTTATGTTGGAGTTTTCATCACTTCAGTGGGGCCATGCTCAAATAACTACTTGCAGACCAGATCAAGAAATAAGTGATAATGTTAGGTTACTCCCTTCAATGTGCAAAAAGAGATTGCTTAGGGAATTGGATCGCCAGCACACGTAGGTTGGAAAGGTGCTGCATCCCTCTGAAATGTCTGTGACACTTTGCTCATTTTTTAATTTGTCCTGTTTTCCTTCTGGACGTGACTGTTTAGAAAACCTCAATCAAAAGCATTGTATAAAGGGTGCGGAAAAGAAGAGGGAATCAAAATCTGGTGTTTATAAAATGTGAGTTTGATTACGCCATGTTGCCCCCAGCTTTATTAGCTCTGTTCTCCTACTGTTTTGTTCAAATTCTCTCCATGTGAGACTTCTATTTATAAGTTTATGCGACTTTCCACTCCTCTTCTCATTCCTTTTGACCCTGCTTCTGTTTTCTCCTCTTCCCTGTTTGCTAGCTACTGTACTTAGGACAGCTAATTTTTCAGGAGGGCCTATTTCCTCAGGAATGTGGCATTCAAAGTCCTGAGCTAATTCACCAAGTTCCACAACTAGTGCTAACATCTGGATGCAAAATGTGTGAATGGAAAGCTCCTGCAAGAGGGATTAGAGAGTAGCTGTAGAATGGAAAAACCCCAAAGTACTCAGTCTTTTTTTGATCACATTTTTAAAACATAGGCCATGTTTAAACTAAAAAGTTTTGTCCTTAGGAAGTTACACTAGAAAATGACTCTAATTAATGCCTTTCCTTTGTAATGGTAAGATAAACATGATTTTTAATATTTTTTTTGATAGCCAAATTATTTCGGAATGTTACACATACATACAAAAATTCACTTCCTTTTTACTTGCCTTTATATATAAAGGTACAAGGTGCATCACTTCTCCTAGGTCTCCCAAAATGGATCACTGACTGTGACGGACAGTAATTAGTATATCTTTTTGTGCAAGAAAACAAAGGTTACAAAGATGTAGTTAGGTCCATTTGCTTTCAAAAAAGTAATGTTGTAAGGAGAAAAAAATTATTTGCTAATTATACAAATTGCTGAGTTATTTTTTAAAAAAGCATTTAATCTAAATCTAACCTTATAAAACTTTATTCGTGTGACTGTTCCTTTGTTCTCATCAATAGCTTCATTGGAAACACTGGTTTTAAGACTAATAATGGGCAACGCCAGAACCAACTGTGTAAAGTTCCCAAACATATTGGTCCTGAACTGTATGTTTGAAAACCATCTGAAGTTTATTCCCATGTTGAGGAACCTGCAGGACTGCCACCTCGCAGAGCTGTTACCTTTCTCTCATCCCCATTCAGAGGGATATTAGTATGCATTAAGCTAAGGTGTGAATTTATAGCACAGCAGCAACACTACCAAGTCTCCGTGTGACATTTTTTAGCTTTCACTGAGAGCCCCTTTGCAGGGTATGATTTAGTAGAAGTATTTTTGGGGTGCATTTGCACTGCAGGTAAAGATGTGACTCAGATCTATGTGCCTGCCCTGGGCTTGCCTTGAGCCCAGGTTGCACAGGACCAAAGCTGGCCAGTGTATCTGCTGGGTTCAGCAAAGCATCGCTAGGGATGCCCTCTGTCCTAGCTTTGAAGAACTGGTTATCTGTAAATTCACCTGCTGCTTCTGCATTGGTTGCAGAAGAAAAAGGAGATCGTATGTTGCGCTGTGGGCTGATATGTATTAGGCGGAGTTGGTAACGTTGCATCACTCAGCCAGCCCATGGTATATACAATAGTGAAACATCATGTATAACGAGGATGCTGCTGTCACAGTGAGTACGGTGGTATGGGGCAGGAGGAATTAGAAAACGCAGTGTTCAGCGCAGTGAAAAAATAGGAGACAAACCCCTGAAATCAAACCCGTAGAACATTTTTGTTGCTGTCTTTTGCTCTGGAAAAATTTAACTGTTCTTAAATTACATGTAAAGGTGTTCCAGCTAACTGCTTCTGGCCCAATAAAAAGCAAGAAACTGGCAAAAAAATTATCATTTCAGATTCCAGCAGATTGGACTGTTCCCTTGTATTTTGTCTTTCCAGTCACCTGGATGTGGCGGTTAATCATTCATGTGTGTTCTGCAACTGAAGTTGCTGATTTTCTGCTTTGGACTCCATTTAGAGCAATCTGAGGGATGCTGTAACCCCGATTAGCTGTCTACCCTGGAGTGAAGTATCTTGTTATTGTAGAGGTGTTGTGGGTACTTTGTGCACCCCTGAAAACCCTAAGGAAAGTCCTTGCTCTCCATTCAAGAATGAGCACACAAAATGAGTTCACAAGACTGTTTCCTGTTAGTCAGAATACCCTGTAATATCACTTCTTTCAGATTGCTCCTGCATACTGAAAAAATGTTTGTTTTAAAAGACCCTATGTATGTGTACAAAACTGATTTGAATAATTTTAAACGTGTAGCAATATATGATATTGTCCCTTATGGCAGTTTAACAACTAATCTACTTGATGCAGTGATACTAAATATGCTTCAGAGAATGTGTGTCAGTCACACAGTGTGTGTGCTAGAGCTCTTCAATAAGATTTTAGTTATTTCAAGTCAGTATTTTCTGTTAGAATCCCCCCAGCTAAAAAATAAAATGAAAAGCCAAGTATCAACCTTGCATTTCAAATATGAACTGGAAACAAACTCAATTTACAATTCACTAGATGAAAATTGTTCTCTTCTGCCATAATTCAATTCACGTTTGGTTTATTTGAGAATTCATGTATTATAACCCTTCTTGCTCACACTTCTGAATATCTTGGTTTGTTGTATCCTCTAAGGCTGAGTGGGGTTTCTTTTGTTATTATTATTTTTATTTTTTCTGGGTTTGCATTGTAAGTGGAGGCCTCCCCCTCCCGACAAGACCTTCCACCTGAGGGCAGCACAGTCATCAGCTCTGACTAACTTACTCAGAGTCAACCTTTCTTGTCCCAATCCAGTTTCATCGCAGCTCCAGGTCAGGTTTTGTTTTAATCCCCCCCTTACATTGTTTGCAATAATGAGATATGATCACTCTAACTTTTCAAACCTTTCAACTTCATTTTACTGGGAGCTGCATCCCTTACTTTATGTTACAATACAGAGAATTTACCTCGTTGTTCCCTGTGCCATTATAGCATACAGCATCTTTCTTTGTATTACCTTAATGTGTTAATGTTAGAAG